>NC_069504.1:975134428-975421928 GCF_027579735.1 Bombina bombina
TAGCTGTGGTAGAATCAAGCCATAGATCCAAGGTGAAAGAAGAAGTAGCAGGTACTCACAGTTGAGGTAAATAAAAAAAAACTAAATTTATTCCAAACTTGTTTGGTAAATTAAAAAAGGCTCAAAGACCTTCAAAAACAAGGCACAAACAAAACACAGGTAGACAAACAGGATGCGTTGGACATGTTTCGCGCCCACTACAGGCGCTTACTCATAGCCATCATGTCTATGAGCAAGCACCTGTAGTGGGCGCGAAACATGTCAGAAGCATCCTGTTTGTCTACCTGTGTTTTGTTTGTGCCTTGTTTTTGAAGATCTTTGAGCCTTTTTTTAATTTACCAAACAAGTTTGGAACAAAGGTTTTTTTTTATATATATACCTCAACTGTGAGTACCTGCTACTTCTTCTTTCACAAGATTGTAGACCTACACAAGGCTGGAATGGGCTACAAGACCATCGCCAAGCAGCTTGGTGAGAAGGTGACAACAGTTGGTGCGATTATTCGAAAATGGAAGAAACACAAAATAACTGTCAATTTCCCTCGGTCTGGGGCTCCATGCAAGATCTCACCTTGTGGAGTTTCAATAATCAGGAGAACGGTGAGGAAACATTCCAGAATTACACGGGATGATCTTGTCATTGATCTCAAGGCAACTGGGACCATAGTCACCAAGAAAACAATTGGTAACACAATACATAGTGAAGGACTGAAATTTTGCAGCGCCTGCAAGGTTCCCCTGCCCAAGAAAGCACATGTGCAGGCCCGTCTGAAGTCTGCCAATGAACATCTGAATGATTCAGAGGAGAACTGGGTGAAAGTTTTGTGGTCAGATGAGATCAAAATTGAGCTCTTTCGCACCATTAAACTCGCTGTGTTTTGAGGAGGAGGAATGCTGCCTATGACCCCAAGAACACCATCCCCGCCGTCAAACATGGAGGTGGAAACATTATGCTTTGGGGTGTTTTTTTTGCAAAGGGGACAGGACACTTCACCACATTAAATGGACAATGGACAGGGCCATGTACCATCAAATCTTGGGTGAGAACCTTCTCCCCTTAGCCAGGGCATTGAAAATGGGTCATGGATGTGTATTCCAGCATGACAATGACCCAAAAACATACAGCCAAGGTGTCAGGGTTTTTTCCCTGTTGTGTTTGCCATGTGCTGCTGGCAGCCATTTTACTCACCTCTCTTCCTGACTATGGTGCATTGTGGGGGATGCTGCTCATTTCCAGCACTTCCTTTTATGGCCCGACTGGTGTGCATCATCCATGTGAGACAGGATGCAGTCTCAGAATTGTGATGTCATCACTTATTATTTAAAGGGCCTCTGTTCAGTATGCTTTGCCTTTGCGTTGTCTCAGACCTGTTTGTGAGAGTTCCTGTGTATTACCTGGCTGCCTGACGTCCTTCCTGGTTCCTGATCTTTGGCTTGTTCCTGACTCTGCTGTTTTCCTTGTTCCTGATTCCGGCTCGTCTGACTATTCGCTTTGGCTCCTGACTCGGCTCGTCTGACTGCCAGCTCTGGTTTTGTCTCCTGGCTTGTTATTTGACTTGTGGACTTTTTATTATTTTTTTACTATTAATAAAGGTGTGATTATTTTTGCACTTCTAGTCTCAGTCTGATTCCTGGCACCCTAACATTACGCAAAGGCCATGAATCCTGGTGCTGCTAATTATCCACCTTTACCTGCCATCATTTCCAGGATGGATGTACAGGATCACCGCTTGGATCAATTTGCACTAGCCCTGCAAACCCTGCTGACTCGCACTGCACATTTGGACCAAAGTGTCCCGCAAGTTATGGCTGCTCCTGTTTCCGCTGCTGCACCTATGCCTACCAGGCAATCCTATTCAGTGCAGAGGGTTTTTGAACCAGGTGGGCATTTGCTTTGAGATGTTACCTCAGGCGTTTCCCTCTGACAGAGCTAAGGTGGGATTTCTCATCTCGTTACTCTCTGACACAGATCTTGCCTGGGTTAATCCCTTGTGGGAGACTAATAAACCTGTGATTTCAAATTACCCTGAATTTGTGGCCTCCTTTCGAAGGGTAATTGATGTTCCGGCTCGCTCCTCCTCTGCTGCTAAACGACTCATGTCCATTCAGCAAGGTACTGTTGCTCAGTATGCTATTGTGTTCCATACGCTTGCCACAGAGGTAGGTTGGAACAATGAAGCCCTTGTTGTTGCCTTCTTTCATGGGCTCTCTGATGCGATTAAAGACAAAGTTGCTGCCAGAGATTTACCAGAGGATCTCGAGGCATTGTGTCTTTTTTTATCTTAATGGACATCAGACTCAGAGAGAGGCCCTCTTTCAAGGAGTGCTTGCGGAAGCATCCTGTTCCGTTGTCTCCTACGTGTTCTTTCCCACCCATGCCTCCCACTCCTCCCATGCCTCCTGGTCCCGAGTCACCAGGTACTGCTGAGCCAATGCAGTTGGGATTCACGCATCTCTCTGCGGCGGAGAGGGCCTTTAGGAGGAGGGAGGGGCTCTGCCTCTATTGTGGGTTACAGGGCCACCTTTTTAAGTATTGTCCTACACGGCCAGGAAACGCTTACACCTAAGGTCCTGTCGGGGGCAGACCTTGGGTGGATTATCCTTGTCCCCGGAACCACTTAAGGAGAAACCTTTGGTCACGTTTGTCCTTTCCTGGGTGGACTCCTCCATAGTCACTTAGGCTCTTGATTACTCCAGTGATGCGGGCTATTTCATTGACAGTGCTTTTGTATCAAAGCACTCCATTCCTGTTTTGTCTCGGTCCGTTCCACTTGCTATTGAGGCCATTGATAGCAGGCCCCTTCAGCCAGCACTCGTTACTCACAAAACTGCTCCGTTGTCCATGGCTGTTGGGGCTCTCCATTTTGAAACTCTCCAGTTCCAGGTTATAAACTCTCCACATTTTCCAGTTGTTCTGGGTTATCTCTGGCTCCAAAAGAACAATCCCAGTCTCGACTGGCGCAGGTCCAAAATTTTTTCGTGGTCCCCGCAATGTATTTCCACTTGTCTTCTGAAACCAGTTAAAGTCTTGTGCACTTCTTTGGTATCTCAATTGCCAGAGGAGTACAGAGAGTTCGTAGATGTGTTTGACAAGGTGCGTACTGGTACGTTGCCTCCTCACCGGTCTTACGATTGTGCCATAGACATGCAACCCGGAGCCATTCCTCCTCGGGGCCAGGTGTACCCTCTGTCTGTTGCAGAGAATTGTGCTATGGAAGAGTATGTTGCCGATGCTCTGTTGCGGGGGATCATACACAAATCCTGCTCTCCTGCAGGGGCTGGCTTCTTCTTTGTGAAGAAAAAGGGTGGCAAGTTAAGACCATGTATTGATTATAGGGGTCTTAATCATCTTACCATTAAGAATTCTTACCCTATTCCGCTCATTACGGAACTCTTTGACCACCTCAAGGGAGCTACAGTCTTTACTTAACTTGATTTGAGAGGAGCGTACAATCTCATTAGGATTAAGGAGGGTCACGAATGGAAAAAAGCATTTAATACCAGGAGCGGGCATTATGAGTATCTTGTAATGCCCTTTGGCCTATGTAATGCTCCTGCTGTTTTTCAGGAATTTATTAATGATGTCATATGAGATATGTTGCAACAGTGTGTTGTGGTGTACCTAGACGACATCCTGATACACTCACCCACACTTGAGGCTCATCGTTGTGATGTTACACGGGTTTTTCAGAGACTACGCGAGAACAGCCTGTTTTGTAAACTTGAGAAATGTGAGTTCCATCAGAATCAAGTAACCTTCCTAGGTTATGTTATCTCAGTTGCAGGGTTCTCCATGGATCCTGACAAGTTATCTGCAGTTCTGCAGTGGCCTCGCCCAGTTGGTCTTCAGTCTATTCAACATTTTTTGGGGTTCGCCAATTAAAAACTGTTCTTCCTTGGTCAAACCTATCACAGACATGACCCGTAAAGAGAATGATCCACTCCATTGGTCACCTACTGTCATTAAGGCCTTTGATAGTCTTAAGACTGTCTTTGCTGCCGCTCCAGTTCTGGCTCATCCTAACCCTGTCCTGCCTTTTGTTCTTGAGGTCGATGCGTCTGAGACTGGAGTAGATGCCCTCTTGTCTCAACGTCCTACGCCTGACGGTTCCTTGCATCTGTGTGGTTTCTTCTCTAAGAAATTTTCTCCAGCAGAATGCAATTATGAAATTGGTGACAGGGAATTACTGGCCATAATGTTGGCACTCAAAGAATGGAGGCATCTTCTTGAGGGTACTAGTGTGCCAGTGCTCATTCTTACTGACCACAAAAATTTAACTTATCTATCTGAAGCAAAACGTTTGTCGCCCCGACAGGCCAGATGGGCGCTATTTTTGTCTCGGTTTAATTATGTGGTCTCCAACCTGCCTGGTAGTAAGAATGTTAGGGCTGATGCCCTCTCTTGACAATTTTCGCCTCTGTCCAAGGAGGAGTCTGTAACTACTCCTGTTATACCTCCTGACCATATTTTGGCTACCATACGTACTAATTTGACTTCTCCCTTGGGGGAGGAGATCCTGGCTGCACAAACCAATGCACCTCCTGAGAAACCTAGTGGTAAGTGTTTAGTTCCTGAGAATCTTCAAACTAAACTTTTGCACACTTACCACTATCCTAAAGCAGCAGGTCACCCAAGCAAGAACCAAATGATTTGGTCTGTCACTCGACAATTCTGGTGGCCAGGTCTTCGTTCTGATGTTGCTGCGTATGTTGCCTCCTGCTCAGTATGTGCACAAAATAAGACTCCTCAATTTCCTCCTGTGGGTCTTCTTCAACCTATTGCTAATGGTGAGCATCCTTGGACACATCTTTCCATGGACTTCATTGTCAAGCTCCCTGTTTTGAATGGCAATACTGTTATCCTTATGGTGGTTGACCATTTTTCTAAAATGTCACATTGCATTCCCTTGATGAAGCTGCCTACCGCTTAGGAGCTTGCTTAAATTTTTGCCCGGGAGGTCTTCCGTTTACCTGGGTTACCCAAGGAGATAGTGTCAGACTGGGGTAGCCAGTTTGCCTCCAGATTTTGGCATTCCTTTTGTGCTCAAAAGGGGGATCCAACTTTCCTTCTCCTCGGCATATCACCCTCAATTCAATGGGGCTGCGGAACGGTCTAATCAAGCTCTGGAACAGTTCCTCCATTGCTGTGTCTCAGATCACCACAATAATTGGTCTGAACTGTTACCTTGGGCAGAGTTTGCTCATAATAGTGCTATTAATGCTTCCTCCAAGTTATCCCCGTTCATGGCGAATTATGGGTTTCAACCATCCTTGTTGCCCGATTCATTCATGTCTCAGGGTATTCCGGCTTTGGAGGAGCATCTCCGGCAACTCAGTTCCACATGGGTGCAGATTCAGGATTGCCTTCATCGTTCTATGCAGCGCCAAAAGTTCCAGGCTGATCGTAGGCGTCTGCCAGCACCTTCCTACCAGGTTGGTGAGAGAGTTTGGCTATCCTCCCACAACTTGAACCTTTGTGTGCCTTCCAATAAATTGGCTCCCCGTTATGTTGGTCCTTTTCGAATACTCCGACGGGTTAATCCTGTGGCCTACGCTCTTGACCTTCCTCCTGCTATGCACATCTCCAATGTTTTTCATGTCTCCCTCTTGAAACCATTGGTTTGTAATCGGTTTACCACTGTGTTGCCTCGTCCCCTTCCTATCTTTGTTGACAACCATGAGGAGTATGAGGTCAGCAGCATTATTGACTCGTATGTCCAGGGGCCGTGTACAGTATTTGGTTCACTGGAGGGGCTACGGTCCAGAGGAGCATTCTTGGATTCCCTCCTCTGATGTTCATGCTCCCGCCCTCCTCCGTGTCTTCCATGCCCGTTTCCCCAATAAGCCTTTTTTCTTCCCATGGGGGAGGGATCGTTGAGGGGAGGGTACTTTCAGGGTTTTTTCCCTGTTGTGTTTGCTATGTGCTGCTGGCAGCCATTTTACTCACCTCTCTTTCTGACTATGGTGCATTGTGGAGGATGCTGCTCATTTCCTGCACTTCATTTTATGGCCAGACTGGTGTGCATCATCCATGTGAGACAGGATGCAGTCTCAGAATTGTGATGTCATACTTATTATTTAAAGGGCCTCTGTTCAGTATGCTTTGCCTTTGCATTGTCTCAGACCTGTTTGTGAGAGTTCCTGTGTATTACCTGGCTGCCTGACATCCTTCCTGGTTCCTGATCTCTGGCTTGTTCCTGACTCTGCTGTTTTTCGTTGTTCCTGATTCCGGCTCGTCTGACTATTCGCTTTGGCTCCTGACTCGGCTCGTCTGACTACCAGCTCTGGTTTTGTCTCCTGGCTTGTTATTTGACTTGTGGACTTTTTATTATTTTTTGCAATTAATAAAGGTGTGATTATTTTTGCACTTCTCGTCTCAGTCTGATTCCTGGCACCCTGACACAAGGCAACAAAGGAGTGGCTCAAGAAGAAGCACATTAAGGTCCTGTAGTGGCCTAGCCAGTCTCCAGACCTTAAACCCATAGAAAATCTGTGGAGGGAGCTGAAGGTTCGAGTTGCCAAACGTCAGCCTCAAAACCTTAATGACTTGGAGAGGATCTGCAAAGAGGAGTTGGACAAAATGCCTCCTGAGATGTGTGCAAACCTGGTGGCCAACTACAAGAAACATCTGACTTCTAAGATTGTCAACAAGGGTTTTGCCACCAAGTACTAAGTCATGTTTTGCAAAGGGGTCAAATACTTATTTCACTCATTAAAATGCAAATCAATTTATAACTTTTTTTAAATGCTTTTTTTTTTTTTTTTTTTTGTTCTTCTGTCTCTCATTGTTCAAATAAACCTACCATTAAAATTATAGACTGATCATTTCTTTGTCAGTGGGCAAACATACAAAATCAGCAGGGGGTCAAATAATTTTTTCCCATACTGTATACAATATACATTGTATTTTATAAATTTTGTAACACTTTACAGCAACAACAACACAATAAGGTGATTCCAGTAACACCAAGATCATGTCTCCAGTGTGCAATTCTTAAAAATGATATGTATGTTTGATTTGTTAAAAGCACTTCATTATTTTGTATGTGATCTAGAAACTGTGCATCACAATGGGAGTGTTGTTTTGTAATCACAAGAAACAGGTGCCTTTGTTAATTGAACCAAGCTGATTGGTAGAAATTTGTATAAATAGCCACCATGTTTTTAATGTTATTCATACCTTTTATTCTCAATCACCTAGATTACGAGCTTTGCGTTACTGTGTGGTACGGCTTTTAATGCTGAATAATTGGCCATTACGCTGGAATGGCCAGGAACGCATATTATGAGTCGTATCGGTATAGCTATACCACAAGCATTTTAACCTGTAACACAACGTCCATTCCGCACTCAAAAAAATTAAGTTTTTGTGTGGAATTTCCATAGCGCTGGTATTACAGGTTGTGCGTTCAGGCTTAAAAGCTTGCGTTACAGCCTATACCAACACAATCCATACCGCCTGAAAACAGTAGTTATGGATTTTGCAAAACAAAAATGTTTCACAAAACTTATAACTAAAATAAAAAAAGTACACTAATACCCATTAACTACCTATTAACGCCTAAACCACCACCATCCCACATAGCAAACAATATTCAAAACTTATTAACCCCTAATCTGCCGCTCACCCACCCACATCACGATTATTTAATACATTTATTAACCCCTAATCTGCCGCCCACCCACATCGCCAACACTATTTAAATATATTAACCCCTAGTCCTCTGCTCCCCGATATCACCGACATCTAAATAAACCTATTAACCCCTAAACCTCCAGCCCCCCACATCGTAACTACTAAACCTATTACACCTAGACAACCGCCCCCCCCCACATTGCAAAACACTAAATTAAACTATTAACCCCTAAACCTAAAACCCCCTACATTTAAATTAAAATTACAATATAACTATATAATAAATAAAAACTTACTTGTGAAATACAAATAAACCTAACATAAAACTTTAAAGGGACAGTCTACACCAGAATTTTTGTTTTTATTGTTTTAAAAGATAATCCCTTTATTACCCATTCCCCAGTTTTGCATAATCAACACAGTTATAATAATATACTTTTAACCTCTGTGATTATCTTATATCAAACTGCCCCTTTTTTCAGTTCTTTTGACAGACTTGCAGTCTAGCCAATCAGTGCCTGCTCACAGATAACTTCTTGTGCACGAGCACAGTGTTATCTATATGAAATACGTGAACTAACACCCTCTAGTGGTGAAAAACTGTTAAAATGCAATCTGAAAGAGGTGGGCTTCAAGGTCTAAGAAATTAGCATATGAACCTCCTAGGTTAAGCTTTCAACTAAGAATACCAAGAGAACAAAGCAAAATTGGTGATAAAAGTAAATTGGAAAATTGTTTAAAATTACATGCTATATCTGAATCATGAAAGTTTATTTTGGCCTAGACTGTCCCTTTAAATTAACCTAACATAACTATTCTAATAAAATAAAAAAAATGCTACCAATTAAAAAGCTAAATTACAAATTTAATAAAACCTAACACTAAGCTTACAAAAAATAATAAATGAAATTATCAAAAATAAAAACAATTACACCTAATCTAATAGCCCTATAAAAAATAAAAAATACCCCCGAAAATAAAAACACCCACTAGCCTACAATACACTACCAATAGCCCTTACAATGGCCTTTTGTAGGGCATTGCCCTAAGTTAAACAGCTCTTTTACTTGTAAAAAATATTACTAAGTCCTCCACAACAGTAAAACCCACCACCCAATCAACCCCCCAAAATAAAAAAATCGGGATGAAGATAGAAGACGTCCCCGAGATGGATGAAGGTGTCGCCGCCTGGATGAAGACTTCTCGTCACCTGGATGAACATTGATGTCCGGACTTCAGGAAACGTGAGTAGATTATATGGGGTTAGTGTTAAGGTTTTTTTTTTATTTTTTGGGTGGGTTTTTTTTTTAGATTAGTTATGTTAGATTAATTTATAGTTTAAACTTAGTTTAAACTGAACTTTTTTTCCCCATAGACATCAATGGGATTGCGTTACGGAGAATTTTCATTCCGCACCTGAGGTGTTAGGTTTTTTTTCTAACACTCTCTCCCGATTGATGTCTATGGGGGAAAGCATGCACAAGCACGTCAATCATCCTTTGGATTTTGTGCGGCATGAAGCTTAACGCACCATACTGCACAACACAAGGAGGCTTTTCAGTAACTCATAATGGCAGCGCTAAGGAGAGTGAAATAACACAACTTTTTTTGGCTTTATTTTCGCACCCTGTTTAGTGCAAAACTTGTTATCTAGGCAATTGTCTTTTAATGAAAGATTTTAATTAAAAGGTTTTATGTTACATTTATACACAAACCTGGTCTATCATTTTGCACCATCACCTGCTGAGGGAGCTGTGACCTGGGATTCAGTGAGCTGGAGCACTATGAGTCTCCAGAATGCCCCTAACAGCACAAGAGAGTGCTGCCACAATCTGTGAGTATCCTGTATCTCTACAACATTACTGATATGCACATGAAGCGCCCTCTGTGGGGGGTTTTGTACAGAATATGTATGTAAATGACACTTTTGTTCTTGACAATCGTGACAGTTATAAAAATAAAAAATAAAAAAAATAGAAAAATGTGTTTGTGCTGCTCCTGGATTGTAGCAGTATCACTAGTTACTACTTTAACTTTAAATGTAAGCTGCTTTTCAAACGTGCTAATGATATTCCCCATAGGGACTAATGGCTGGATGGATTTTAATTAGCAAGCAAATTCCAAACTCCCCTATTGCCAGCTATATGACTAAATGAAAGATTTTTTGTGTGTGTTTGCATGAAGAATTAATCTTCTAATAGGAACTCTGCTTAAAAATCAAACATTTTATCTGGTCACATATCTTATCCTTTATATACAGCATCTCAAAATGTTATAGTGGGCTCCCCTAGACCTAATAGGTTAATATTTTGTGTAGGGAGGACATGCAACATAATAGCTGCTTTAACTAATGTGTTTTGTGACCATCTCTTTGTAAAGATCTCCTGTTATAGAATGCACAGTACTCATGAAGGCACCATTGTTCAACTTCAAGAACTTTTTATTAACTGAAGATAACACACCCATTTCACTGTTATACCTCATGCTTGTCCCTAGTGTTAGAATATATGAACTGCAACAAATATAAACAGCAACAACTGGAACAAACCATTATGATATATTCATTACATCTCCCTTCTTAAAAATAAATAAAACAATATATATTGGATATAAAGGAATATACATTTAAATTTTTTTTTTAAAAAAGCACAAAAACAAACAAACAAACAAAGCACACAGTTATGTAATGTCATAATCTTCCCAATACTTTGGCTTGATTCTCCGTCCATATCTTGAGAATCTACTGGGTGGCTCAACTTGTGCTGTTTCTGTTGTGCTAGGAAGAATCACATTGGAGCTGTGATCAGAGAGTTGTGCGGTTGGTGTTGTACTCAGTAATTGTCCCTCCTGTATGTCCACATGTGAAGCATCAGTTGAGCTTCACATGTGGAGTCTCATTTATATCACTATGTGACATCCTTGGTGGTACATGAAGCACTGCATCTGGAATATTTGTAACTCCTGTATTTGTACCTCTGTTATGACGCAGATGTACTCTGTTGCACCGGTAATCTTTGCCATTCTCGGTGCGGACAATGTATGAGCGTGTGGCACTTGTTACTTTGGTTACCACTACAGGTTTCCACCTTCCTTCTAAATTTTGCATTCTTACACTATCGCCAAGCTCACAAGGTTTTAGAAATTTAGACCCACGATCATAGTACTGTTTCTGCAGGTTTTTTAATGTTTCCACTCGCTGTTTAACCATTTCAGGATTCTGTACTTTGGAGGCAAGTTGTGTAGGTGTTGAAGGCAAAACTGATTTCAAACGTCTACTCATTAGTAATTGTGAAGGTGATGCAATTCCATCTATTAGGGTGTTACAGTAGTTTAGAATACACAGGTATGGATCTTGATTAGTTTGGGCTGCTTTTTCCAAAATGTTCTTTGCAATTTGTACATATTTTTCAGCTAAGTCATTTGACTGTGGGTAATGTGGGCTGGACAATGTGTGTTTGAAACCCCATTCTTTTGCAAAGTTTGCAAATTCTATTGAGGAGTACTGAGGACCATTATCTGATATTAACTCATCACATATGCCATGTCTTGCCAAGACAGATTTAATGACATTTATTACTGCACTAGACTTAGTGTCTCTTAGTTGAACTATTTCAAAGTAACGACTGTAGTAGTCTACCATTATAAGATAGTTGTTATGGTTCCATGTAAATAGGTCTGATGCAATTCTTTGCCAAGCTCTCTCTGGCTGTACTCTTGTTACCATTGGCTCCATTTGGTTTGCTCTTTGATTTTCTTGACATGTTGCACAATTATTGACCATGTCTTCAATCTGAGAATTCATTCCAGGCCACTATAAGAGATCCCTAGCACGTCTTTTACACAAGGCTATTCCAAAATGCCCTATATGCAGTTTTCTTATTATTTCTTTCCTGAGCTCCGGGGGAACCACAATTCTCTCCCCTTTAAAAACAATCCCATCAATTATTGACAGTTCTTTTCTTACATTCCAGTAAGGTTTTAAGTCAACATTCACTTTGGCTTTTGAGTTTGGCCATCCTTGCCTTATTATTGTAATCAAATTGGCCATAGTTGCATCCCTTTCTGTTGCTAGCTGTATTTCTTTAAGTTTCTCATCAGTAGCAGGTAATTGTGAAAGTACAGAGTGCACATGCTCTTCCAAGTCCCTTTCCTCTCTTTCGTCTTGTCCAGGCTTAAATGTCCTTGAAAGCATATCAGCTACTGGAATTCTATTGCCAGGTACATATACTACATGCATATCATATTTTTGTATTCTTAGGATCATTCTTTGCCGCCTTGGTGGAGCGGACACAAGTGGTTTTTCCATGATGCTCATAAGTGGTTTATGATCAGTCTCAACTGTGACTTTCTGCCCATAGATGTATTGATGAAACTTTTCACAACCAATTACAATGGCCAGCATTTCTTTTTCTATTTGGGCATAGTTGCATTATGCAGGAGTCATTGATCTGGAAGCATATGCAACAGGCCTGCCTTCCTGCATTAGGACTGCTCCAAAACCGAACTGAGAGGCATCAACCTGTATTGTTACCTCCTTCTTGGGGTCAAAATATTGTAATCCAGTTTCCGAGGAACGCAAAATAAGACCTTTGACATCTTCAAAAACATTATTTATTGAGTCATTCCAGCTCCATAGTGCATCCTTTTGGAGTAGTTCTCTTAGTGGAGCTGTAGCTTCTGCTAGTCCAGGAAAAACCTTGACAGATAATTAAACATACCCAGACTGGTTTCTAATTCTTTCTTAGAGGTAGGAGGATCCAGATGTTGTATTGCTGCTATTTTCTCTGGGTCTGCTTTTAGCCCATCTAGTGACAGAATATGACCAAAATATTTAACTTGGGTAACACCGATTTGCATTTTACCTGGGTTTAACTTCATGTTTCTCTCTCGACACCGTTCCAATAGTGCACACAGATTTTGATCATGTTCTTTCCTTATAGATCCATATACCAGAAGATCATCTATGATTACATCTACACCATGAGGGCCTTCAATGGTTTCATGTGCGGGAACTCTAGTAAAGCCCCATCTTCCAAATGGTGAATTAAAAGTGGTGAGCCTGCTGCTCTGTTCATCTAATTTGAGCTGCCAATATCCTGACTGAGTATCTAATACACTGAAGAATTTTGCATGTGCTAACTTGTGTGTGGAACAAACCATTATGATATATTCATTGCACTCTTCTGCTCAGGGGGGTTTCTGCCCATACAAGGCCAGATAAGATTGGTACGCTAATAGTTTTTTACCATCTAATCATTTATGTTTTATATACTCCATAATATTTTCCTATAACTAGGAAGTTTATTGATAGGAAATTTAAATTGAATATATCGGTCATGAATTTTGAACACAATTTAGGCAAATCAATGGACCTATTAATGAGATAATAACAAAAATATAACATAACAAACATTTTTTTGAACATTTTGGTATACATTTGGTCTAAGATATAGTCTAATGTGCACATTACAAACCGTGAAAGAGATTATATCTAAAATTCTTTTCTATTTTGTCAATGGATACAAACACTTATACACTGTTTCTTTAATACCCTAATTGATGTTTAGGATTTCCACCAATCAAATCCCAGAGGTGGGTTTTTAAACTTGAGTGTGTGTTTGGTGTTTTAGGACTATGAATACGGCGCAGGCCGAAACATGTTAGTCTATTTCTTTTTTCTATAGGGTATGCACCCTCCATGTTTTAAATAATTTTCAATAAAGAGACTTTTTATTTAAGCAACAGCAACTGACATTTTGTTTTATTTCTCTACGCTAATAGTTAAGCACGAGTAATAAGCGGTAAATTGCAGGTGTTTGTGTGCGTCAAGTTTTCCACTCGTATTACAAGTTAAAAGTAAACGCAATCCCTTAAATGCAATTTAAGTTAACGCTTGTTTGGTTAGTGCGTCTTCAGAGCTCTAGTTACAGGGACATAATACTCATATGCTAAATCACTTGAAACTGATGCAACATAACTGTAAAAAGCTGACAGAAAAAATACCACCTTAGCATCTCTATGTAAAAAATGTATTTCAACTCACAATTTCTTCAGCTCACCAGAGAAAGTCCTGTGTAAAAAGTTATACTTCAGCTGCTGTCCAGCTGCAGGTAAAAAAAAAAAAAATGAAGAAATTAACTGCAGCCAATCAGCATCAACAGTGCTGAGGTCATGAACTCTTTTACTGTGATCTCATGAGATTTCACTTAACTCTTATGAGATTTCATAATGAACTTCCTTAAACTGAATAAGGAAATAACATGAGTGTGCATGAAGCTTACTCCCTTGTCTGTCCTGGGACAGACATACTGATTTGCTGCTTAAAGTCCTTTACAATGGGTTGTGAATACTTAGGACATTTTGATGTAAAATATCTTTCTTTTTTACATAAAGATGTTTAGGTGATATTTTCTAGTCAGGTTTTTACATCTATGCTGCATCACTTTCAAGTGTTTCAACATTTGGGTATCATGGCCCTTTAACTGTCCCGTGAAACAAAAAAGTGCCATAAAACACATAAAAATTAGATTACAAAGTATAATTACACTCATAATAACACCATCTAATAAAAATTATTAAAAAAAAATATTGCACAAAAAAGTTTTTAGAGCTCAAAGATATGGGGTCTCATGTGTTAGGAGAAAAAAAGGCAGGCAAAGGGCTTTAACAAAGACATGCATATGTGTGTGTGTGTGTGTGTGTGTGTGTGTGTGTGTGTACATATGTATTTACGTATTTATATGTGTATATATGTATTTACATATATATATAAGAGCATTGAAGTCCTTTGCAGTAAGGTAGATAAAACATGAAAACACACATTTATGAAATATTCATATTTAGTAAAGGTTTTAACTATGTATTTACTGTAAATATTTCACTTTCCAATGATCTGCACATAGCAGAATCTGTTCTAAGTATTTCTAAATATATATTTCTATATATAGCTGTATATATATATATATATGCCTATATATAATCATAGGTATAAATATATATAGTACCAAAATACCATTAGATATATGTAGAAAACATAATTTATGTAAGAACTTACCTGATAAATTCATTTCTTTCATATTAGCAAGAGTCCATGAGCTAGTGACGTATGGGATATACATTCCTACCAGGAGGGGCAAAGTTTCAGAAACCTCAAAATGCCTATAAATATACCCCTCACCACACCCACAAATCAGTTTAACGAATAGCCAAGAAGTGGGGTGATAAGAAAAAAGTGCGAAAGCATAAAAAACAAGGAATTGGAATAATTGTGCTTTATACAAAAAAATCATAACCACCACAAAAAAGGGTGGGCCTCATGGACTCTTGCTAATATGAAAGAAATGAATTTATCAGGTAAGTTCTTACATAAATTATGTTTTCTTTCATGTAATTAGCAAGAGTCCATGAGCTAGTGACGTATGGGATAATGACTACCCAAGATGTGGATCTTCCACGCAAGAGTCACTAGAGAGGGAGGGATAAAAAAAAGACAGCCAATTCCGCTGAAAAATAATCCACACCCAAAATAAAGTTTAAATCTTATAATGAAGAAAACTGAAATTATAAGCAGAAGAATCAAACTGAAACAGCTGCCTGAAGTATTTTTCTACCAAAAACTGCTTCAGAAGAATACACATCAAAATGGTAGAATTTAGTAAAAGTATGCAAAGAAGACCAAGTTGCTGCTTTGCAAATCTGATCAATCAAAGCTTCATTCCTAAACGCCCAGGAAGTAGAAACTGACCTAGTAGAATGAGCTGTAATCCTTTGAGGCGGAGATTTACCCAACTCGACATAAGCATGATGAATTGAAGATTTCAACCAAGATGCCAAAGAAATAGCAGAGGCCTTCTGACCTTTCCTAGAACCGGAAAAGATAACAAATAGACTAGAAGTCTTTCGGAAATTCTTAGTAGCTTCAACATAATATTTCAAAGCTCTAACTACATCCAAAGAATGCAATGATCTCTCCTTAGAATTCTTAGGATTAGGACATAATGAAGGAACCACAATTTCTCTACTAATGCTGTTAGAATTCACAACCTTAGGTAAAAATTTAAAAGAAGTTCGCAACACCGCCTTATCCTGATGGAAAATCAGAAAAGGAGATTCACAAGAAAGAGCAGATAATTCAGAAACTCTTCTAGCAGAAGAGATGGCCAAAAGAAAACAAACTTTCCAAGAAAGTAATTTAATGTCCAGTGAATGCATAGGTTCAAACAGAAGAGCTTGAAGAGCCCCCAGAACCAAATTCAAACTCCAAGGAGGAGAAATTGACTTAATAACAGGTTTTATACGAACCAAAGCTTGTACAAAAAAATGAATATCAGGAAGAATAGCAATCCTTCTGTGAAAAAGAACAGAAAGAGCAGAGATTTGTCCTTTCAAGGAACTTGCAGACAAACCTTTATCCAAACCATCCTGAAGAAACTGAAAAATTCTCGGAATTCTAACAGAATGCCAGGAAAAATGATGAGAAAGACACCAAGAAATGTAAGTCTTCCAGACTCGATAATATATCTTCCTAGATACAGATCTACGAGCCTGTAACATAGTATTAATCACAGAGTCAGAGAAACCTCTTTGACTAAGAATCAAGCGTTCAATCTCCATACCTTTAAATTGAAGGATTTGAGATCCTGATGGTAAAAAAGGACCTTCGTGACAGAAGGTCTGGTCTTAACGGAAGAGTCCACGGTTGGCAAGAAGCCATGTGGACAAGATCCGTATACCAAAACCTGTGAGACCATGCTGGAGCCACCAGCAGAAAAAACGAGCATTCCTTCAGAATCTTGGAGATTACTCTTGGAAGAAGAACTAGAGGCGGAAAGATATAGGCAGGATGATACTTCCAAGGAATTAACAATGCATCCACTGCTTACGCCTGAGGATCCCTGGATCTGGACAGATACCTGGGAAGTTTCTTGTTTAGATGAGAAGCCATCAGATCTATTTCTGGAAGTCCCCACATTTGAACAATCTGAAGAAACACCTCTGGGTGAAGAGACCACTCGCCCGGATGTAACGTTTGGCGACTGAGATAATCCGCTTTCCAATTGTCAATACCTGGGATATGAACCGCAGAGATTAGACAGGATCTGGATTCCGCCCATACCAGTATTCGAGATACTTCTTTCATAGCCAGAGGACTGTGAGTCTCTCCTTGATGATTGATATATGCCACAGTTGTGACATTGTCTGTCTGAAAACAAATGAACGATTCTCTCTTTAGAAGAGGCCATGACTGAAGAGCTTCTGAAAATTGCACGGAGTTCCAAAATATTGATTGGTAATCTCACCTCCTGAGATTTCTCAAACCCCTTGTGCTGTCAGAAACCCCCATACAGCTCCCCAACCTGTCAGACTTGCATCTGTTGAGATCACAGTCCAGGTTGGAAGAAAAAAAGAAGCCCCCTGAACTAAACGATGGTGGTCTCATAAAAAGCTGGAAAGGATCTTTCCATTGAAAATGAGCAAAGGGAATTGAATCCAATGCTGTTAAAACTTCTATGCATATATAGCAACTGAAGGAAATAATAGAGACTAAAGGTACCGACAGACGGAACCCAATACAAATTGTCCCTTGTCTGATAGAGACAAAGATAGTGACATAAACCATCTGGAAACCTAAAAAAAAAAAAAAAGTTGACCCTCGTGTGAGGAATCAAGAGCTTTTGAAAAAAGATCCTCTAACTATGTCCTGAAGAGCAAGTGAAACATATGAGAATCCGCATCCTCAGGAAATAATCTGAATGAAAACAGAAAAATGAAGAATACGCATTTATTGTATCTAAAGAAAACAAATAATGCTATCAATGACCACAAAAAGGCAAAATAGTTTCAATAAAACTCCAAAACCCAGTTCCTAGAAAAGGAACTGGAATAAAATCCCCAGAAGATTCCAGGTCTGAGCAGCGCTTGAACCCCATGGGTACCCAGCCATGCCTCAACAGTATCCAAAATATATAGGACAGAAACACACTGAAAGAAAGTGTTAGCCTTACTGGAATAAAATCAAAGAAATTTGGACAAAATAGAACCAAATAAATTTCAAAGAAGTCTTAACCTGCCCCTTACCAGCCAAGCTGGAATACGGCACGTGCATCGCAACATTAGGGAGCTAATTTCGAACCCCAATTAAAAACATGTTACTTGGGAAAGAACTCAGGATTCGTTCCTTAATAAGAACAACCAAACTAGTATAAGCTTAAAGTTTTAGTCTTAGAACTCAATCTTGAAGCCCATAGTAACAGTTAAGAATTGAATCCAATTATAATTGATTATCTTAGAACAAAAGAAATATGGATTTTCTTTTTTTTTTTTTTTTTTTCTTTTTAAAAATCACAGAATTCTCCTAGCTAAAATAGCTAAAGACATAGATTAACCCTCATTTGCGAATATATTCAATAAAATGAAGACACAAATTAAATCATTAGCATGATAGTCCAGTTTAAAGGACCAGTCAAAACAGAGGACTTGCAAAATCCAAAACAACAAGACAAATGCAACGGCACCTAGTCTAGTAAATGTTGTCCCTTAACAATGCTAAAATAAATCATGATCTGATACTTGATCTTAAAGTAAACAGAAAAAATGAAGCAATTGCAATATCACAGGACCAAGAAAAGTACCTGATACTAAATAATTTTCCAAAAATAAGATACAACTATATAAAGGAAAATAAATACTATTTTGCTATAAAAACAATAGCATAATTAGTAGGAGTAGAGATAGCTCCAATAAATTGGAGAACCCTCCAAATTGAATTTAACTGCTGAAAAAGAATATAGTTTAAAAATAAAAGAAAATTCTCAGCCTATCCCATTCCCTAGTATGGGGAATTGGAAAGAAAACCTCTGAAATCACAGAAGAAATAAAAAGGCAGAAATAGTGTCAGCTAGTCTTAAAGAACTAGTTACCTTAATATCCAAAATAATCAATACCTCTTCAACAAAGAACAAATGTACTTTAATAATAAAAAAATTATATAAAAAAGTAGATTTGTTAGTGTCAATATCTGATGAAGAGAATTTCTGAAAGAGAAAAAAACATCATCAGAGAAGGATAAATCAGTATGTTGTTGGTCATTTGAAACAATAATTAAAAAAGAAGTGAAAAAGACCTAAAAATCGTATTAGAAGGCACGAAGTCAGACATAGCCTTAATCAGAAAAAATATTTCTTATAAATCTTCTAAACATTTCTTGCACTTAAGAATGGAAATGTATAAAGCATAAATACTAATGGAATCTGCATGAAAAAGTATATCATAATAACTTATTACAAACCATAGCTAAAGATAAACATTTATAACATTTAAAATAAATGAACTTAGCTTTGGTAGAACTGAAACTCAGTTAAGCATTTTTCCAGAAGTGGCTTCTGACTCAGGGACAAACGGAGACATCTTGCAATATGCAATAGAAAAAACAACATATAAAACAAAATTGATCAAATTCCTTAAATGACAGTTTCAGGAATGGGAAAAAATGCCAGTGAACAAGCTTCTAGCAACCAGAAGCAATAAATAATGAGACTTAAATAATGTGGAGACAATAGAGACGCCCAGATTTTTTAGCGCCAAAAAAGATGCCCACATTATTTGGCACCTAAATGCTTTTGGCGCCAAAAATGACACCACATCCGGAACGCCGACACTTTTGGTGCAAAAAACGTCAAAACAATGACGCAACTTCTGGCGACACGTATGACGCCGGAAACAGAAAAAAAATTTTGCGCCAAAAAAAGTCAGCGCCAAGAATGACGCAATAAAAAGAAGCATTTTCAGCCCCCGTGAGCCTAATAGCCCACAGGGAAAAAGTCAAATTTTAAGGTAAGAAAAAAATTGATTAATTCATATGCATTATCCCAAATATGAAACTGACTGTCTGAAATAAGGAATGTTGAACACCCTGAGTCAAGGAAAATAAATGTTTGAACACATATATTTAGAACTTTATATAAAAGTGCCCAACCATAGCTTAGAGTGTCACAGAAAATAAGACTTACTTACCCCAGGACACTCATCTACATGTAGTAGAAAGCCAAACCAGTACTGAAACGAGAATCAGTAGAGGTAATGGTATATATAAGAGTATATCGTCGATCTGAAAAGGGAGGTAAGAGATGAATCTCTACGACCGATAACAGAGAACCTATGAAATAGACCCCGTAGAAGGAGATCATTGAATTCAAATAGGCAATACTCTCCTCACATCCCTCTGACATTCACTGCACGCTGAGAGGAAAACCGGGCTCCAACCTGCTGCGGAGCACATATCAACGTAGAATCTAGCACAAACTTACTTCACCACCTCCACGGAAGGCAAAGTTTGTAAAACTGATTTGTGGGTGTGGTGAGGGGTGTATTTATAGGCATTTTGAGGTTTGGGAAACTTTGCCCCTCCTGGTAGGAATGTATATCCCATACGTCACTAGCTCATGGACTCTTGCTAATTTCATGAAAGAAATATGTATTTATAAATAAATAGAACATTGGAATGTGAGATATTCATATTTTCATGTAGGGTTAGTGCACTTGAGAATATGCAATCGTGTTTGCGTGTGAGTAGGGTGTACATTTTTTTGCTCCATTGACTTCTATGGGGGAATAGATTAGCGCACGTGGATTAGGGCGCGATCGATAACTTTTTACTTTCAACTTGTAATACAAGCGCAACCCGATGCGCACCAAAAGATTAACTCTAGCGCAGTTAACGTAGGAGCATTAAATAGCTCTCCACTTGTAATCTGGCCCAATAATGTTTTATGATTGGTCATAAATATTTTTGATGTTGTCAGTTGTTAAGACGATTATGACACTCTCAGGCAAGCTTGTAAAATGTATTCTAGAGAGTATAGATTTTCTCACATTTGTGGAAGCTCTGACCAAAGTTCAGAAAAAATGTAGAAAATGTTCTAAAATCAATGTAAATATAGTTGGTCTCAGAGCTATAGAGATGCCTGCAGGAAATGCAAATACACCATAACAAATTCAGAAACAGCCTTTGAATACAAATGATTTCAAAACACAAGGGAGACCGTGAGATGCTCCTATGCTTATATAGGTAATTCAAATACAATTGGACCACTAGGTGAGATGAATTTTATTGTAGTAGAGTGTGCTAACGCTACAGGTGGCTTATTAAACTTCTAAACTGCATCAGATTTCATCCATACAAATACAAAGATGAGGAAAACACTGCAAGCACAAAACTGTAGCATAATTGCAAATATGTTTTTTTAAACCATGTAACACATTAGTGAGCAAGCAGAGAGTTTAAACTGAGTGTGTGGGAATTCATTTCAGATTGTCAGCATTGTATGGATCCAAAAAAGTGAAAATATGTAGATCGTCATAGCTATTTAAAAATTAAAAAAAAACATAGAGAAAAGAGAAATAAAAAGTGATGCAAAAATTCAAGCTGCAAAATTAACAAAAAAATATGAAAAAAAATTAGCTATAAAGAATTTTGCACATAGAAATATAAAAATTCTTTTTAAAGCATTACTGATAAAAAAAATAATTACACGTAATATTTAATAATTGCAGTGGTAATTGTAATTGATCAGACATTATTCCATCATTCCTAGTTTCTGCAGCACACACAGAATAGTGATTAATATTTCTATCAACAGCAAAATATTAATGGGGGTGAGCAAATGTTTCACAACATTTGTTTAAATCAACATTTTTCTTTTCAATGGAAAGTGAATATTTTTGTCTCAAATTCCAATATAGATCTGTACAGTTCAATTTAAATATTAAAGAGACATACAAATTTGGCTGCTTTTCACCATCTTTAAAATAAGCACTATACTATTATATATACATTATATCCCTTTCCAGTCAAATACCTTGTCATATACCTTAACCTTTTTAACCCTTATAAAACATTTTTAATAATATTTATATTAAATATTTTTTTTTATCAAAAAAGTGTATATATGAGTGTAATTCTTTATTTCAATGTATTTTTGATGCGTTTGGTGAACATTTTTCTTAATCCTTTACGCCTAGATTTAGAGTTTTGTCGGTAACGACCCGCGTAGCTAACGCTGGCTTTTTTCTGGCCGCACCTTTTAAATACCTCTGGTATTGAGAGTTCACAGAATGGCTGCGTTAGGCTCCAAAAAGGGAGCGTACAGGCATATTTACCGCCACTGCAACTCTCGATACCAGAGTTGCTTACGGACGCGGCCAGCTTCAAAAACGTGCTCGTGCATGATTCCCCCATAGAAAACAATGGGGCTGTTTGAGCTGAAAAAAAACCTAACACCTGCAAAAAAGCCGCGTTCAGCTCCTAACGCAGCCCCATTGTTTCCTATGGGGAAACACTTCCTACGTCTGCACCTAACACTCTAACATGTACCCCGAGTCTAAACACCCCTAACCTTACACTTATTAACCCATAATCTGCCGCCCCCGCTATCGCTGACCCCTGCATATTATTTTTAACCCCTAATCTGCCGCTCCGTACACCCCCGCCACCTACATTATCCCTATGTACCCCTAATCTGCTGCCCTAACATCGCCGACCCCTATATTATATTTATTAACCCCTAATCTGCCGCCCCCAACATCGCCTCCACCTAACTACACTTATTAACCCCTAATCTACCGACCGGACCTGAGCGCTACTATAATAAATGTATTAACCCCTAATCTGCCTCATTCCCGCCTCAATAACCCTATAATAAATAGTATTAACCCCTAATCTGCCCTCCCTAACATTGTCGACACCTAACTTCAAGTATTAACCCTTAATCTGCCGACAGGAGCTCACCGCTACTCTAATAAATTTATTAACCCCTAAAGCTAAGTCTAACTTTAACCCTAACACCCCCCTAAATTAAATATAATTTAAATCTAACTAAATAAATTAACTCTTATTAAATAAATTATTCCTATTTAAAACTAAATACTTACCTGTAAAATAAACCCTAATATAGCTACAATATAAATTATAATTATATTATAGCTATTTTAGGATTTATATTTATTTTACAGGTAACTTTGTATTTATTTTAACCAGGTACAATAGTTATTAAATAGTTAAGAACTATTTAATAGCTAAAATAGTTAAAATAATTACAAAATTACCTGTAAAATAAATCCTAACCTAAGTTACAATTAAACCTAACACTACACTATCAATAAATTAATTAAATAAAATACCTACAATTACCTACAATTAAACCTAACACTACACTATCAATAAATTAATTAAATACAATTCCTACAAATAAATACAATTAAATAAACTAACTAAAGTACAAAAAATAAAAAAATATTTACAAACATTAGAAAAAAATCGCAACAATTTTAAACTAATTACACCTACTCTAAGCCCCCTAATAAAATAACAAAGACCCCCAAAATAAAAAAATGCCCTACCCTATTCTAAATTACAAAAGTTCAAAGCTCTTTTACCTTACCAGCCCTGAACAGGGCCCTTTGCGGGGCATGCCCCAAAGAATTCAACTCTTTTGCCTGTAAAAAAACACATACAATACCCCCCCCAACATTACAACCCACCACCCACATACCCCTAATCTAACCCCCCTTAAATAAACCTAACACTAAGCCCCTGAAGATCTTCCTACCTTATCTTCACCTCACCGGGTATCACACCGATCGGTCCTGGCTCCAAAATCTTCATCCAACCCAAGCGGCTAGACATCCATCATCCATCATCCAGGAAGAAGAGGCGATCCAGACCAGCAACCATCTTGATCCAAGCGGCATCTTCTATCTTCATCCGATGAGGACCGGCTCCATCGTGAAGACCTCCAGCGCGGATCAATCTTCTTCTGACGACGTCCAACTTAAGAATGACGGTTCCTTTAAGTGACGTCATCCAAAATGGCGTCGCTCGAATTCCGATTGGCTGATAGGATTCTATCGGCCAATCGGAATTAAGGTAGGAAGATTCAAGTTCAATCTGATTGGCTGATCCGATCAGCCAATCAGATTGAGCTCGCATTCTATTGGCTGTTCCGATCAGCCAATAGAATGCAAGCTCAATCTGATTGGCTGATCGGATCAGCCAATCGGATTGAACTTGATTCTGATTGGCTGATTCCATCAGCCAATCAGAATTTTCCTACCTTAATTCCGATTGGCTGATAGAATCCTATCAGCCAATCGGAATTCGAGGGACGCCATCTTGGATGACGTCCCTTAAAGGAACCGTCATTCTTCAGTTGGACATCGTCGGAAGAAGATTGATCTGCGCTGGAGGTCTTCACGATGGAGCCAGTCCTCATTGGATGAAGATAGAAGATGCCGCTTGGATCAAGATGGTTGCCGGTCTGGATCGCCTCTTCTTCCCGGATAGGATGAAGATTTTGGAGCCTCTTCTGGACCTCTTCAGCCGCCGGATGATGGATGTCTAGCCCCCGCTTGGGTTGGATGAAGATTTTGGAGCCAGGACCGATCGGTGTGATACCCGGCGAGGTGAAGATAAGGTAGGAAGAGCTTCAGGGGCTTAGTGTTAGGTTTATTTAAGGGGGGTTTGGGTTAGATTAGGGGTATGTGGGTGGTGGGTTGTAATGTTGGGGGGGTATTGTATGTGTTGTTTTACAGGCAGAAGAGCTGAATTCTTTGGGGCATGCCCCGCAAAGGGCCCTGTTCAGGGCTGGTAAGGTAAAAGAGCTTTGAACATTTATAATTTAGAATAGGGGGTCTTTGTTATTTTATTAGGGGGCTTAGAGTAGGTGTAATTAGTTTAAAATTGTTGTAATTTTTTTCTAATGTTTATAAATATTTTTTTATTTTTGGTAACTTAGTTCTTTTTTATTTTTTGTATTTTAGTTAGTTTATTTAATTGTATTTATTTGTAGGAATTGTATTTAATTAATTTATTGATAGTTTAGTGTTAGGTTTAATTGTAACTTAGGTTAGGATTTATTTTACAGGTAATTTTGTCATTATTTTAACTATTTTAGCTATTAAATAGTTCTTAACTATTTAATAGATATTGTACCTGGTTAAAATAAATACAAAGTTACCTGTAAAATAAATATAAATCCTAAAATAGCTATAATATAATTATAATTTATATTGTAGCTATATTAGGATTTATTTTACAGGTAAGTATTTAGCTTTAAATAGGAATAATTTATTTAATAAGAGTTAATTTATTTAGTTAGATTTAAATTATATTTAACTTAGGGGGGTGTTAGTGTTAGGGTTAGTCTTAGCTTTAGGGGTTAATACATTTATTAGAATAGCGGTGAGCTCCAGTCGGCAGATTAGGGGTTAATACTTGAAGTTAGATGTCGGCGATGTTAGGGAGGGCAGATTAGGGGTAAATACTATTTATTATAGGGTTATTGATGCGGGAGTGAGGCGGATTAGGGGTTAATAACTTTATTATAGTAGCGGTGCGGTCCGCTCGGCAGATTAGGGGTTAATAAGTGTAGGTAGCTGGCGGCGACGTTGTGGGGGGCAGGTTAGGGGTTAATAAATATAATATAGGGGTCGGCGGTGTTAGGGGCAGCAGATTAGGGGTACATAAGTATAACGTAGGTGGCGGTCGGCAGATTAGGGGGTAAAAAATTTTAATCGAGTGGCGGCGATGTGGGGGGACCTCGGTTTAGGGGTACATAGGTAGTTTATGGGTGTTAGTGTACTTTAGAGCACAGTAGTTAAGAGCTTTATAAACTGGCGTTAGCCCATAAAGCTCTTAACTACTGACTTTTTTCTGCGGCTGGAGTTTTGTCGTTAGAATTCTAGCGCTCACTTCAGACACGACTCTAAATACTGGAGTTAGAAAGATCCCATTGAAAAGATAGGATACGCAATTGACGTAAGGGGATCTGCGGTATGGAAAAGTCGCGGCTCCAAAGTGAGCGTTAGACCCTTTCCTGACTGACTCCAAATACCGGCGGTAGCCTAAAACCAGCGTTAGGAGCCTCTAACGTTGGTTTTCACGGCTACCGCCAAACTCTAAATCTAGGCCTTATACTTTACACTAGAGGGTAGATTTAACAAGCAGCGGATGCTGCAATCTACCCCCTTAACTTCTCTGCCACCTTTTAGGAGGTCAGACTGCAATCATTCTGACCCGAGCGTGCAGGGGGGGGCATTGCACATGCATTTCACAAGAAATGCTTTTGCAATGTTAAATTCCGACAGCGTATGCTGTCGGCATTTAGTGATGTCCGCTCGGCATTTAATAAATTTACCCCTAGGTCTTCAGGTGCAACTTTTGTTTGAGCTAGAGGGCAACCATTTACTTTCAACTTGTAATATTTGCACTAGTTAGCGTGGTTGCAATATTGCTTATTGTGTCCTACGCTAACATTAGCACGTCACTTTTTATCTAGTCCTATGTGTTTTTCTATGCACCAGGTCGAGAAAAGATGATACACCCTGCACTATCAACTGAGATCCACTAAGTCCTATGATGAGAGTGCTGATGCATGAACAAAGTGCATAAACAAAGGTGAATGAAAAGAAGGTGCTGCTTTCAGTGAAGAAATAATTGGGATACGTAGAGCTTTTTTTCTCAGATTGATTCTCATTCAGTTTAATTCTATGAGAATTACAATTTAGATTCAAAGGAAAGCATGTTTAAAATATCCTGATCATTTTAAATTCTTTAGTCAGACATTACTTGAAAGCCATTTTGCACGCAAAAGTTAAAAGGGCTAAAAAATATGAGGTCTCATAATTAGATTAAAACATGTAAAACATTTTTATGCAATATTCATACTTAATAAATGTTTTAACTCTGCACATAGCAGAATATGATATTTGTATTTATAAATAGATATTCCTATACAGGTAGCCCTCAGTTTACGCCGGGGTTAGGTTCCAGAAGGAATGGTTGTAAATCGAAACCATTGTAAATTGAAACCCAGTTTATAATGTAAGTCAATGGGAAGTGAGGGAGTTAGGTTCCAGGACCCTCTCAAAATTTACATAAGTAACACCTAATACATTATTTTTAAAGCTTTGAAATGAAGACTTTAAATGCTAAACAGCATTATAAACCTAATTAAATAATCACACAACAGACTGTATCATCAAACTAAGTTTAATTAACAAAAACATTTTTTTACTTGCATTTTTCTGCAAACAGTTCTCTGCATTGTTAGCATGTTACATAATATTGGGTCTGCAGCTATTCTATGCATTTCAATCTGGACTCATTAATAGGCAGTTAGGTACCCTCACCTCAAGCAGCTGGACAGGAAGATAATAGGGAAGTGGCTGCTAGATCTTGTTGCTCAATAGCTCAGGTCTGTTCTGTGTACACAGATTAATTTCAGCCTGCTTGTGTGCTTGCATATCCTTTCTGCAAAACAAGCGGACAGCTCCACCTACTGGCTATTTTACTTAGTGCACTGCTTTTCAATGCTTTTTAATAGCAGTCACATAACTGAAAAAAAAAAAAGGTTGTTATTCTGAAACTGCGCAAATTGAACAGGCGTAAATCGAGGGCCACCTGTATACCGTATTGTTTCGAGCATAGGCCACATTTTGCCCCCTAATTTAAATATTTAAATTTGGGTTGTGGCCTATAATTGGGTGCGGATCAGCCATGCTTTTGACAGTAGTTGTATATGAGCGTTCCCACGTTGACGTGAGCATGTCAAACCCACTAACAGATACAAAGACACAGAGAACTAACTACATGATGCAATATTAAACACATGCAATTACATCAAGATAAACTGTGCATATATTTTTAAACCAAATAATGACCCATTGAAGAAAATAGTTATGAGCCTACATCACTGCCATAGTAATTCATTCACATTCAGACAAGTCACAATATTGCTCTCTTGTAAGAGAAAAAATTATATAAGGAACTGAAATACAGTCTCTGTGTTGCTGACAAACTATTATTATTATGAGGTATTTGTAGAGCGCCAACAGATTCCGCAGTGCTAAAAACATAGGCGGTATACAAGATAAGATTTAAAGGGACCATATGGGTAGAGGGCCCTGCCGAGAGTTGCACTGTTGTAGTCAGCTCTTATGAAGGCTATCTACAAACAGCTGGGCTCATAGGCTTACATTATAAGGGGTTCAAGGGGGAAGCAATGGAGTTAGGAAAGGTTAGTGTAGGTTGTATGCATCCCTGAATAGTAGAGGAACTAACATTGTTAGACGAACATAGTAGACAAACTAACATTGTTGCACTTCTTACCTTTTGATGTAGCATGCGTCACTCAATGAATTCCCCCTCTTATTTCCTGTGCACGCTGTCGGCCGGTCGCACCTGAAGCAGTCACCTGACAGTGACATTTTTGGTTGTTCATCTCATCACCATACCTAAGGAAGGAGAAACAGGGTAGGCAGCAGGAAGACAAGAGTGCATGGGCAACATTAACCTCTTTCTGTCTGTTGTACTTTAGCATGGATGGTTTCAGTGCTTACAGGCAGATCTCTGAATTCTCCCATTTCATGTGTAGTGGTTAATGACTAGTAGCCAATTACTGGTAGTTAGCTATGCAGTACAGTGCAAGTAGGCAAAAGTATCAAGCAAGTTAAAAAAAATCCTTTAGCTTTAAAAACTTAATACAATTAGTTAAGCTAACAAACTAAATAAAAGAACATCTTGGAATAGTGAGCATGTAATGGTACAGTAAAATGCAGGTGATATTAGAGAATCATTCTAGATTTCTGTCAAGTGGGTCAATATTATCTCCAGCAAATATCTTAATGTTAGTTAAGTATTGTGTTTGTCACATACTCATAGCTGAGGGGTTGATTACAAAAACAGAGGAACGATCAACAAAAGAAAAATCTAATTTATTCTTGGGCAGTGAGGTCCAAAACTAATAGAAACTTCTACTTCTTAAAGGGACAGTCTACTCCAGAATTCTTATTGTTTAAAAAGATAGCTAATCCTTTTATTACCCATTTCCCAGTTTTGCATAACCAACACTGTTATATCAATACACTTTTTTACCTTTATGATAACCTTGTATCTAAGCTTCTGCAGATTGCCCCCTTATCTCAGTTCTTTTGACAGTCTTGCATTTTAGCCACTCAATGCCGAATCATAAATAACTCCCTCCACTGGAGTGAGCATAATATTACCTTTATGGCACACACAAACTAGAACTGTCATCATGCGCTGAGATAAGAAGCTGCCTTTAAGGGCTTAGAAATTAACATATGAGCCTACCTAGGTTTAGCTTTCAACAAAGAATAGCAAGAAAACAGAGCAAATTTGATGATAAAAGTAAAATGGAGGGGGCGGAGCAAGCTAAGAAACGGATCGGTCGCATATTACTTCAGCTCTGCTGAAATAGTACATTAAAATTGCCTTTTCAACCCTTTGTTTCAGCTATAATTCACTCCAGACATTATACTAACTTTTGTGGTTTCTACCGTCTGCTTTTGAGCTCAGAGAAGTTTGATTCATAACAGATTCTTGAGGCATTAGAAAACCTGGTTCACAGACTGCGTGTGACCGGCCATCTTTTCAACCACGGGGTAATCTACTGCGACAGCAATAAACCGGCTGTGTACCCCTTAAACTTTGCCCGGAGATACCAGCCAACAGAAGTTCGATCGGCACGGATAGCCTATTATATCTGCGACATCTGAGGGAGAGCGGCTGACACAGATTACAGGTACTTATGTATGTGTGGCGTCAGTGACTTGCTAAGCTATCTTTCACTATGGAGGACGCTCTAAAGACCATACGGGCTCTTTTCTTAGATTTTGAAAGGGCTATACTCAGAGATCTGGAGAGCTGGCACATACCATACACGGCTGAGAAGGTAAAGACCCCCTTTCTTGTGCCTCTTACTTCTTTGAACTCTCTGGCGTCTTTACCTGTGGACAGCTGGAGAGAGGATGAGGAGCAGCACTTTCACCATGTGGGTCAAACCTGGTCCATGCAGGATGCGGCCGACCCCGTGGACCAGGTTGCAATTGCTTTGGCTCCACGGAGGAGTATCTCGGCTGACAGGAGCAGTAGTTTGGAGACCGGATCGCTACCTCTCTGTGTGACATGAAAAGCCCTACCGTTTATGCTGCAATTGATCTGCGGCCCCTCTGGCAGTCCGCCGAGAAGAAGAGTAAGGCCATTTTTTCTGCTCCCAAACTGGGGATAAAGAATAACAGTAGTCTCTCGGCCAACAAACTTGGAATAGGTTAACTTGCCCACAGGCCATGAAAAGAGGATGTCGTTATAGGCTTTTTTTTTTGTTTTTTTTTACTTTGAACTTTCCATTCCGTTTTCATATGTTCCTATTGTGATTATTTTGTTACGCCAGGTTTTTATATTTAGGACCCTAATAATATGAATATGTGAATATACTTTACTTGAGGTCAGCTATTCAACCCTAAGCTATACCACTCTAGCTAGTGTCAGACTACTAAAATATTTGTGTGCTAATTTGTTGTATTTTTAAGTTAGCAACTGTATGTCTGGGATCATACTCGTATTGTGGCATATAGCAGGTTATTATACAAATGTACTAAGTTCCATCTGAGATGCTTATGAAAATTCTACAAATAGGCTTCATTTCAATAGCGTGTAGTTGTGACACGTAAGGCAGAGATGGTATATCTTATTCTAGGCTGGATATCTCTCTAGGAGGTCAAATATTTTAGAACATATAGAAGTCAAGTGTAATACTCCTAGGTCATTATTTACGCTCCTAAACCACTGATGCCTCCATGTTGATTGTCATATATATTTTTGGTATGCTCTCTTGCCTGACATTAGGCATGCATATTATCTGAGCAGATATACCGGGCAATATCCTAGTCTCTATTAGTTTGATATCAAGAACCAAACCTAGCTTAATGCACACTACCATAGATACCTTAAGACATAAGTTGTAAAGATGCGCTCTGTATAGGTAACCACCAAGCCCTGATTCTTTATACATCGGCCTTATTCTTATATCTTAACCTGGGGGGCTATACATTGTGCTTTAGGCCCAGGGGTATAGGGCCCATGCTCCTGGGTCAGCGCTATAACGTTGAATACCTATTCACAAGAGAGTTCAAATGCGCTTATATCATATATGATGTACCTCAGTTGCTTATCTGAGCAGATATACTAAAGTATATAGATATACTATAATAAAGTGAGGTCTTATTTATATCTGCCTAATCATTACTTGCATGAAGCTGAGAACATGTCATCCCCATGTTACGAGAAGGTACTATCTGTTTAATTCTTTTTTATATTTTGTCTGGCTCCGTATTCCCCCCCTAAGGGTTTTCCCCTTAGGTTCTGTTTACTAATGTAAACTAAGGAATGTAGATTCCATCGCATTTTCCCACCTTTTATCAGATGTTCGATATGAAATAGCAGCCTATAATACTCCATTTCCTATAAAAGAATTTTCTAGTTTGTTCTTACACATAATCTGGATAGATTATTTGTGAAACTATATTTTATGCACATATATGTCCCAAAAGGTGTATACTGAATTACCAGAGCTGCTCCAAATGTTACTCATTTCTAAGATACTATATACAGCAATGTTTATATTGAATTAAGTTAATAGTCTGGTTATATATTTGTATTGGCTATAATGATGTGTATAGGTATTTTATATTTGTGTTTTTGTTCTTTTTTTTTCCCATTCATTGTCTTGTCCAAGGGTCCAAAGGTGGCTTTATATTCCAGACCAAAATGCAATGTTTAAGGTTTGTCCTGCTCTTTTGACTTGTACTATGAAGCCCTATTGTTACAAGCAAGACGACCCTATATGTATGTAGCAATAAATATATACAAGGGCTCAAAAGTGGTCCTATAGGTTACTTTAAAAATTTGAGGTTAATTTTTAGTTTTTACAAGCCACATAGGCAGCACTTCAATACTAAAATTTTATTTGACTCTTAGTACTTTTTGCCTTCTTCAGGTATTGAATTGCAAGTTTTTATTTAAGTTGTACATATAATATTGTGGTAATGCCTGATCTATGTACAGTACTGTGTATTATTATTATTTACCCTTACAGGCTGAGGGTTTCTGTAAAGGACTATTCTGTACTGTTTTATTCTTTTTACCTCAATAAAAATTAAAAAAAAAAAAAGTAAAATGGAAAGTTGTTTACAATTGCATAATATATCTGAATCATGAAATTTTGACTAGACTGTCCCTTTAACATCTCTGCTATGAAAATAAAATAAGGTTGCTAAATATTTACAACTAATAGCATAGACAGACAGATGATTCAATACTTTATTATTTTTGTGCTTCTTGTGTAAATGAAAATTATTGAAACCAAAACCTTTTAAAATATTTTTTTGTCTCTTACAGCTATTGATATATTTCCTCCACCCACCTCACATTCCTTCTTCTCCTAAATCTCTTTTCTGCTCTCCCCTTTCGTTCCTCTGAGGGACCTAGATATTGATGTTGCCTTTAATTGCAGTCAAGTTCTGCAGTGTTCATGCAAAAAGAGTCCATTAGTCCTAAGTGCCAAACAGATCAAGAGTTACGGTGTTTGGTTACCCAGGCATCAGCTACTGAAACATGCTGTCAAAACTCATCACGGCTAAGAGGAATTACACAATCATTATGTCGAACAGCAGAGCTCTGGCTTCAGCTTAATGCAACAGCCGTGACGTGTCCGGATCACATTTCTGTCCCTTGAGAGATGACTGGCTAGTAGTTACAAAGTAAGCTGGAAATGTAGGCCCATGGACTGGCCTGATGCCCATAATTTGTTTGTTGTAAAGCGCTGAGGCAGACATCAATAGCATATTTTACATATTTGTGCCCTATCACTGATGCTAATAAATACTAATACATACACAGTAAACATCTAAGTGGCCTGTGCACAAATGCAATATATGTGAAAAAAACACTTGAAATTGGGATGCTAAGCTTCCTGAATGCTAATAAAGTCAGACTTTACCAGAGATATGTATGATTTACAGTACTGATAAACCAATCTGTGTGTGTATAAACAGCAAATAAATGTGTGAGTGTGAATTACATATACATATATATATATATATATATATATATATATATATACACACACAGTATATATATATATACAGGTGAAATTCTAAAAATTAGAATATCGTGCAAAAGTTAATTTATTTCACTAATGCAACTTAAAAGGTGAAACTAATATATGAGATAGACTCATTACATGCAAAGCAAGATAGTTCAAGCCATGATTTGTCATAATTGTGATGATTATGGCTTACAGCTCATGAAAACCCCAAATCCACAATCTCAGAAAATTAGAATATTACATGCAATCAATAAAACAAGGATTGTACATAACTGTAGAACAATATCGGACCTCTGAAAAGTATAAGCATGCATACTGTATGTACTAAGTACTTGGTTTGGGCCCCTTTTGCAGCAATTACTGCCTCAAGGCGGCGTGGCATGGAAGCTATCAGCCTGTGACACTGCTGAGGTGTTATAGAAGACCAGGATGCTTCAATAGCGGCCTTCAGCTCTTCTGCATTGTTCCGTCTCATGTCTCTCATCTTTCTCTTGGCAATGCCCCATAGATTCTCTATGGGGTTCAGGTCAGGCGAGTTTGCTGGCCAATCAAGCACAGTAATCCCACGGTCATTGAACCAGGTTTTGGTGCTTTTGGCAGTGTGGGCAGGTGCCAAGTCCTGCTGGAAAATGAAGTCAGCATCCCCATAGAGCTCATCTGCGGAAGGAAGCATGAAGTGCTCCAAAATCTCCTGGTAGACGGCTGCGTTTACCCTGGAATGAAGCACAGTGGACCAACACCAGCAGATGACATGGCTCCCCAAATCAACACAGACTGTGGAAACTTCACACTAGACTTCAAGTATCTTGCAGTGTGTGCCTCTCCATTCTTCTTCCATACTCTGGGTCCTTGGTTTCCAAATGAGATGCAAAATTTGCTCTCATCAGAAAAGAGGACTTTGGACCACTGAGCAACAGACCAGGTCTGTTTATCTTTAGCCCAGGTAAGATGCTTCTGACGTTGTTTGTTGTTCAGGAGTGGCATCACAAGAGGAATACAACATTTGAAGCCCATGTCCAGGATCCGTCTGTGTATGGTGGCTCTTGTGAAAGTCCCCAACACTTTTGAATGGCCTTTTCCTGACAATCCACTCCAGGCTGCGGTCATCCCTGCTGCTTGTGCACCTTTTTCTTCCACACTTTTCCCTTCCACATAACTTTCTATTAATGTGCTTTAATATAGCACTTTGTGAACGTCCAACTTCTTTTGCAATTACCTTTTGAGGCTTTCCCTCATTATGGAGGGTGTCATTGATGACAACATCAGGTCAGCAGTCTTTCCCATGATTGTGATTCCTACTGAACCAGACTGAGAGACCATTTAAAGGCTCAGGAACCCTTTACAGGTGTTATGGTTTAATTAGCTGATTAGAGTGGGACACTTTGAACCTAGAATATTGCACCTTTTGGGAGCTGCTGGTGCAATGCTGAATACAGAGAGCGTATTGCTCTCCGCATTCAGCGAAGTCTTGCGGACCTGATCCGCACTGTCGGATCAGGTCCGCAAGACCTATGATAAATAGGCCTCTAAGGGTCTTTGTCACACAAACAGTGGGATGTTAAAAAGGGAGGATAAAGCTTAGGCAGTAGTCAATAGCTCCCCAAGCAGCAATGGCTTGAGTTTTATTGTAGAATATTAGTTTACTTGAATAGAACTGTGTTTAATATGAAACAAAGGGGAGAAAGATAAGCACAAGGGAAAAATAGATATAGAGATCTATATGCTCTTATATTTTTAATAATTTTAATGTTGACATACAGTAGAGTATTCTCTTGATATAAACATTTCTGTTGTCGATTTAACTGAATATGATATTGCCTAGTTACTGGAAGCAAGATTTGCAAACATTTCCTTAGTAAACAATAGGACAAACCTAAATAAGAGAAACTTGTATATTATTGTTACTTTGAGAAACTTAGACAATAAAGGAAAATTGTACTTAAAGGGTTATCTGGTACATCTAAAATAAAATATTTTAAATTGTGTTAAAGTGCCATTTTTGTTTGCTTTAGTTTTGAAAAATAGTAAAGCTTTTTTTTTTTGGTGGCAGCTGTCTGAGCAATAAATAGCCGGGTTTAAGGGATTCCATGCACAAATACTTAATCAAATAGCTAAGGTATTAGCACCTTATATAAAAACTTTGCCGGCCTGCTAAGGTCTTGGAAATAAGGCTTTGTTTACATTCCAGTTCCTTGCACAACATTAACAATACAGGCTTTCAGTATTGCATAGCGCTATGAGAAATTAACTTCATTATGACCAATTAATATACGGCTAGATTTTGAGTTCTGCGGCCAAAGGGGTGCGTTAGCTACGCATGCTTTTTTTACCCCGCACCTTTTAAATACCGCTGGTATTTAGAGTTCACAGAAGGGCTGCGTTAGGCTCCAAAAAGGGAGCGTAGAGCATAATTTACCGCCACTGCAACTCTAAATGCCAGCGGTGCTTACGGACGCGGCCAGCTTCGAAAACGTGCTCGTGCACGATTCCCCCATAGGAAACAATGGGGCAGTTTGAGCTGAAAAAAAACCTAACACCTTCAAAAAAGCAGCGTTAAGCTCCTAACGCAGCCCCATTGTTTCCTATGGGGAAACACTTCCTAAGTCTGCACCTAACACCCTAACATGTACCCCGAGTCTAAACACCCCTAATCTTACAATTATTAACCCCTAATCTGCCGCCCCCGCTATCGCTGACCCCTGCATTATACTATTAACCCCTAATCTGCCGCACCGTACACCGCCGCAACCTACATTATCCCTATGAACCCCGAATCTGCTGCCCCTAACCCCCGCCTACCCCTATATTATATTTATTACTCCCTAATCTGCCCCCCCCAACGTCGCCGCTACCTACCTACAATTATTAACCCCTAATCTGCCGACCGGACCTCACCGCTACTCTAATAAATGTATTAACCCCTAAAGCTAAGTCTAACCCTAACACTAACACCCCCCTAAGTTAAATATAATTTTTATCTAACAAAATAAAATAAATCTTATTAAAAAAATTAATCCTATTTAAAGCTAAATACTTACCTGTAAAAAAAACCCTAATATAGCTACAATATAAATAATAATTATATTGTAGCTATTTTAGCATTAATATTTATTTTACAGGCAACTTTGTATTTATTTTAACCAGGTACAATAGTTATTAAATAGTTAATAACTATTTAATAGCTACCTAGTTAAAATAATTACAAAAGTACCTGTAAAATAAATCCTAACCTAAATACAATTAAACCTAACACTACACTATCAATAAATTAATTAAATAAACTACCTACAATTATCTACAATTAAACCTAACACTACACTATCAATAAATAAATTAAATACAAATACCTACAAATAAATACAAATAAATACACTAACTAAAGTACAAAAAATAAAAAAAGAACTAAGTTACAAAAATTAAAAAAAGAACTAAGTTACAAAAAATAAAAAAATAGTTTACAAACATTATAAAAATATTACAACAATTTTAAGCTAATTACACCTACTCTAAGCCCCCTAATAAATAAAAAAATGCCCTACCCTATTCTAAAATAAAAATTGAAAAGCTCTTTTACCTTACCAGCCCTTAAAAGGGCCTTTTTTGCGGGGCATGCCCCAAATAATTCTGTTGTTTTGCCTGTAAAAAAAACATACAATACCCCCCCAACATTACAACCCACCACCCACATACCCCTAATCTAACCCAAACCCCCCTTAAATAAACCTAACACTAAGCCCCTGAAGATCTGCCTACCTTGTCTTCACCACGCCGGGTATCACCGATCCGTCCAGAAGAGGGTCCGAAGTCTTCCTCCTATCTGGGGCTGAAGAGGTCCATCATCCGGCTGAAGTCTTCCTCCTATCCGGGGCTGAAGAGGTCCATCATCCGGCTGAAGTCTTCTATCAATCGGCATCTTCAATCTTCTTTCTTCCGGATCCATCTTCATCCCGCCGACACGGAACATCCATCCTGGCCGGCGACTTCCCGATGAATGACGGTTCCTTTAAGGGACGTCATCTAAGATGGCGTCCCTCGAATTCTGATTGGCTGATAGGATTCTATCAGCCAATCAGAATTAAGGTAGGAAAATTCTGATTGGCTGATGGAATCAGCCAATCAGATTCAAGTTCAATCCGATTGGCTGATCCAATCAGCCAATCAGATTGAGCTTGCATTCTATTGGCTGTTCCAATCAGGGTTAATAAATATTATGTAGGGGTCGGCGGTGTTAGGGGCAGCAGATTAGGGGTACATAGGGATAATGTAGGTTGCGGCGGTGTGCGGTCAGCAGATTAGGGGTTAAAAAGGCAGCGATGTGCGGATGCCTCGGTTTAGGGGTACATAGGTAGTTTATGGGTGTTAGTGTACTTTAGAGCACAGTAGTTAAGAGCTTTATGAACCGGCGTTAGCCCATAAAGCTCTTAACTCCTAGCTTTTCTCTGCGACTGGAGTCTTGTCGTTAGATTTCTAACGCTCACTTCAGCCAAGACTCTAAATACCGGCGTTAGAAAGATCCCATTGAAAAGATAGGCTACACAATTGGCGTAAGGGGATCTGCGGTATGGAAAAGTCGCGGCTGGAAAGTGAGCGTTAGACCCTTTCCTGACTGACTCTAAATACCAGCGGGCGGCCAAAACCAGCGTTAGGACCCCCTAATGCTGGTTTGGATGGCTAATGCAGAACTCTAGGCGATAATGTTTTTAAACAAAGTAGCAACATCACTGCTTGTTGTTCACAATTTTGTAAAAAAAAGTTAGTTCTGTGATTCTGTGGAGGGGAGGCAAAGAGATGCGGGCAAGCCACAACTGTCTCTCTGACTGACACCATGCATGTAGGCAGAGATGCAGACGGAATGTTTGGTTCATCGTTGCTTTTGAATATCATCACAGTGTTGAACCTGGACTGTTCCAGTTGAGATGACACTAGGCTCGACATTTTCTACAAAGTTTGTCACTTGATGAGATGGAATTTGTCCCGTGTGTGATGACTGTTGTCTTCTTCCCTGCCATTATATGCCATCTTTAGCAACCATCAAGCTATTAATAATCAAAGCTAAGTATTGCCTAACATATAATCATTGCTTTGTTTAGCATACATGGCCAATATAAGTGATCTATTTCCCACATTTCCGGTGCCCTCCCTTCATTCAGTATTAATAGTTACCTCAGTACTCTCCCTGGTGCAAATACTGCGCATAAATACTTTATACTACATGCACTTATTGTTAGCTTTTTTATTAAACTTACCTTGTACTTAAAGGGATATGAAAGTCAAAATTATGTTTTTATAGTTCAGATAGATCATGCCATTAAAAATAAATAAAATTAAATTTACTTCACTTATTAATTGTACTTTATTCTTCTTGAATCCTTTGTTGAAAAGCTTACCTAGGTAAGCTCAGGAGCAGCAAAGCACTACTGGGCGCTAGTACGTTATTGTCTCTTGTCATTGGCTCACCAGCTCAACAATAACCTCCCCATAAAGGGCTAGCTTACAAGCAGCATGTTAAACAAATTTCCATTTTACTTCCATTATCAATTTTGCTTAGTTCTCTTGGTATCCTTTGTTAAATAGTAATCCTTGGCGCGCTCTGGAGTGTGCATGTGTTATTAGTTATCTGGCAGCAGTGTTTACAACGAGGTTTATAGCAATGTTATACATACAAAAACTGCTGCCAGAGAGTGCTACAGAAATTGTATGACAGCAGAGTTTACCACTATGTTTATAGCTATGTTATACATAGTTTCAAACACTACTGCAAGATGGCTAATAACATGTGCATGCTCCTGAGCTCACGCTCCTGAGCATGCGTGCAAACTTTTTACTTTCAATTTGTAATGCGATCACAACCCGATGTGCAAAAAGCCTCCGTCTAGCATAGTTTACGCTTAAGTGGGAGCACTAAATTGCCCTCCACTCGTAATCTATCCCAAAATGTGTAATTGTGGAAAGTTTTAAAACATTGCAATATAGATGAAAAACCTTTTTACTTTTAGCTGCACTCCACTGGTTGAAGGAGTGTAAGATAGAAACTATATTCACAGTATACCTAACTATAACAGATTATGACCTTTTCACATATATATGTATATGTATATAAAGATATAACCAATACAATTTGCACTTCTCAATATTGTTAATACAAAATGAGTCCAGTAATACACTTTAAAAGCTATATAAGCCTAAATCCATACTTTATCCTCCTGAGATTGTATGTTTCCCGTATAGGTTAACACACTCCTGTGTGTAATGATCCCTTATAATCTCGCTCTGAGTCTGGTGCCACCTTTCTCTTGGACTGTTGTAGCCTGTCAGTCCACTGGAGACAAAATTCTGTGAATGAAAGAAGGGAACATGCGCACCCAGCGACTCACGGTATCAATTTATTTAGGTAACACACATATGCACACTATATTGCACTTACTAGACATTAAAAGTTAAAACCCTTAATAGGAAATCCTTTTTGGAAAGTGCACTAGACGCTCACAAAGTCACCAGGTCTTATTGCATATGTCCGTAACAGCGGAAGTACGGATAGGGCTTAACAGATGTGATCCCGAGCTCAGTTTTTATCCCTCCTTTCTCCCCGTAATAACGGTTCTCTTTACTTTGCAGCACTCCTCTCCTACTCCTCCTCCTGAACGTGTTTCGTCTGCTCATGGGCAGACTTTCTCAACAGGCAGTGTAATCTTGTAAATCAGCAAACTTCTCAAGCCCTGTTAGTGTGAACTAGTACTTCACACTAACAGGGCTTGAGAAGTTTGCTGATTTACAAGATATCACTGCCTGTTGAGAAAGTCTGTTATTACGGGGAGAAAGGAGGGCTAAAACCTGAGCTCGGGATTACATCTGTTAAGGACTATCCATCCTTCCGCTATCACAGACATATGCCATAAGACCTGGTGACTTTGTGAGCGTGTATGGGACTCTCCAAAAAGGATTTCCTATTGAGGCTTTTAACTTGTAATGTCTAGTAATTGCAATATAAATACTTTTTATCCATTTTGCCTGCTGACACAGTGATTGGTTTGCTCAGAGAACTAGCTCCTTTTCTTCTATCCCTAATAGGCCACAACAAAGGAGACCAAGAACATGGATTCCATCAAGCTTTTCAAGAAGTTTATTCCAGAACTGTTCCTGATTTCCAAAACTTTGTAAATCGAGTTAACAAAATGACAGCGCTAAATTACTTTAAAATGCAGCACTCAATGCTGCTATATTGTATGAATTTAACATCCCTTTAATCTTTTTCATTCAAAAATATCTTTAACATTTTCAACTGCTATTTTATATACTTGATATAATTGTTAGTAACTTTAATAAACAATCCAAAAAAAATATTTTCCTTGTAAACAGAGATTCACTAGATGTGGTATTTTTTTACGTCTAAGTTTGCTGCAAGTTTAACCAAATTATTGTCAAAAGATTAGAACCTGGTCAGGTCTGGTCTCATTTACATAGTATAGGAGTTCCTCAACAAGTGTGGTACACTAGGGAACACTCGTCTCTGATTACAAAGTGCCTTCTTCAGGTTCAATCAGAATCAGAAAGAACACACAAACAGACATACAAGATAATGAATGTTAATTATCATTAAGTGCTAATAATTGACCCTCTTAAACAATGCTGATTGAAGAAATCCTTACTCAAGGAGGGTGCCACTTCATAATCAAGATGCAGATATCAGAAAAAGTTTAAGTATCTTCTTTCCTTTTTGGAAGATATTCTTCTTGTGTGGGTTTGTGATACCAAAGATATCCTTAATAAAATATCACTGTGGCTTTGTGAAGTTGTGACATAATAATGTTTTGTACATTTGTGTTATGAAACACTAGGAACTAGGGCAGCAACTAACAATTATTTTCATAATCGATTAATCAGACGATTATTTGTTAGATTAATCGACTAATCGTATAAAAAATAAATAAATAATTTTTCCTATATTTAAAATAAAATCCAGATACTGAGTGTTATAAATACAAACTTCAGACTAAAACTTTACATTGACACAACTGTTGGTCCATTTTTTTAAGCAGCAGAACATTCTATTATTCACTCTCTCAGAAACTTTGCATTGAAATGCAAAAATGTCAACATGTCCACATGCTCCTGGCTGAGGCTGGCTCACTTTTTTGCAAGCTATTTTGCCTGGAGCAGAGAAGAGGTGCTCAGGTGGTGTTGAGGTGCCTGAGATGCATTAATAGGGTTTTGCCAATTTCACCAAGGTGGGCTATTTATCTTTGTTAGCTCTCCACCAATGCAAGGGGCCTCTTAAAGTAAGCCTGGACTTCATTCTGACATAAAAAATATCTTAAATATCTATATGCAATGGCAAACAACCAGCAATAAGAATAGGGGAAAAATATCTAGTACACTCTTAAAATAACAGATATATACTTACAGAGGTTGAATTTGGTAAATATTCCAGTTAATTAAAAATATAAAATAAGCAAAAAAAGGCAAAAGGGCTAAGACTATAGATCAGTAACATGATTCAGTCTTACACATATCTATATAGAGTAAATATAATCAGCAATAGCAAGCGATCCGCTAATAATTGTTCAAAGAGGTAATAGTGACATCAATTCATACAGCAAATGCACTATATCATGCAAAGCATTGTCCCAAATCACCAGATTTTACTATAAACAATCCAAATTATGATTCCTATTATTTCTGGGTTGCACATAAGCCAGGAGTAGTTGTAAACTTAAAAAGAAATTTATAGAGTCCTGAAAAAGTGAAAAGTAAACATCTGTAGACGTCCTTTAGGCTAAGGGCATAACCATAAAACACAATACCATGTGCAGGAGCTCAGTGGAGTAAAGCAGCTGGTGTTGTGCACAGACCAACTAATTGCAAACCAACTAATCGATTATGAGATTTGTTGACAACTATTTTCATAATCGATTATTATCGATTATGCCGATTAGATGTTGCAGCTCTACTAGGAACCTCATTATGTGTGTGACCTAGTTTATTTTCATGTATTTTAGTATGACTCTCTAAAAGCACATCAAACTCCACTTTATATATAAGTACTGTATATATCAGCAACTTACATCTTTTTCTTGGTATTATTTGTTGAAATACAAACACATGCATGCTCTTGATCTTATCTAGATATGTTACCATGGAAATAAGATATGTGTCAACTTAAGATACAAAGAGAAAGAGGTAAATTTAAAAATAGAAATAAATTGTAAAGGCTGAATCATGAACGTTTCTCAATCTTGACTTCCATGCCTTGTTTAAAAACAAACACCTAGATTACAAGTTTTGCGTCCGTGTTTTAATGCTGAAAAAATGGTAATTTCAGCATTAAAAAAGCACCACAGCCATTACAAGTATTGTCAGTATATCTGTACCGCAAGCCTTTTGACCTGTAACGCAACGTCAGTCCCGCACACGTAAAAATTACGTTTTTTCATGGGACTTCCATAGCGCAGCCATTATAAGTTTTGCGGTGAGGCTAAAAAGCTTGTGTTGCAGCCTATACCTACAATATCCATTTCGCAATCTCAGAGCAGTAGTTATGAGTTTCACGCAACAAAACTGTTACATAAAACTCATAACTTAAGTGTTGCAAAGTACACTAACACCCATAAACTACCTATTAACCCCTAAACCAAGGCCCTCCCGCATTGCAAATACTATATTAAAAGTATTAACCCCTATATCACAAAACTGTAAGGGTCTGAACTCCCCTACCAAAAGGTCAATTGCCCTGGCGTGGTTTAAAAAATCACAGGGATCGATAGTGTTTCTACAAGAAACCCATTTTCCCAAGCATAGAGAACCAACTCTATATTCCAAATATTCCACCCAACAAATTCTTAACTCTAATGTCAGAAAAAAGAATGGGGTAGGCATCTTAATAAGTAAAGACGTCCCTTTCCAAATTTTAGATCAATATTCAGATGAAGAAGGCAGGTTCTTGATATTGGTGGGTACACTATATAACACTCAGCTAACTTTAATGAACATATATGCGCCCAATCCAAGCCAACAAGCTTTTTATAACAAGGCCCTAACCAAACTGGGAGAAGTTCAGAGAGGGGTAGTGCTGGTGGGCGGAGATTTAAATATCACACTGAATCCTCTCATAGACTGCTCCACGGGGAAAAGTCAAATAACCCAGAAAAATAGAACATGTATCACCCAAAGATTGGATACTCTCTTGCTAATGGACGTCTGGAGGTTAAACCACCCCAAAACACGAAGCTATACCTTCTACTCACACCCGGGTCATTCTTATTCTAGAATAGATTACTGGCTGTTAGACCATAATAATATAGCTTTAGCCACTGAAGCAGAGATTCTGCCGATATCATGGTCAGACCACTCTTCTATCACCTTAGAACTTAGTTGGCCCTCAATGCCCCAACGCCAATCTATATGGCGTCTAGACCCCACTTTACTACACAACCCACTTATTAAAAATCATATAGGCGAACACATAAAATAATTTTTTCAGCACAACACCTCAGGGGACACAAATAAGGTTAATAACTGGCTAGCACACAAAGCGACTATCAGGGGAGAATTAATTAAACAAAGAGCAACCCTCCGTAAACAAAATGACAAAGAGTATCAAAAATTATTCTCTAATTTAAAGTCAGCAGAGCAGCGACATAAACTCAACCCCACAAGTGATGACCTCACACGGCTAGTATGTGGGGCCAGAGTTGCCTTCCGAACACACTTACAAAAGGTTGCAAATAATAAAGCATTCTATCTTAAAAAAATGTACTTTCATAATAGCAATAAAGCAGGTACATGGTTGGCAAAAGCCTTAGCAAAAAAGATGTATCAGGCCCACATTTTCGAAATTGACAACGATAGGGGACAGACTGAGATGGAGCCGAAAAAAATAGCAAATGTGTTCGGTGACTATTATGCTAAATTATACAACATCGCAAATCAGGATGAAACAAGAAACCTAGACACCCTTAATCAGTACCTAGATTCGGTAGATACACCAAAAATTTCCACCCAAGAGGCGGATATCCTAGACTCTCCATTCACGTTGAAAGAGATCTTAGACGCTATTGAGACACTACCCAATAATAAAAGCCCAGGCCCAGATGGATTTTCAAACGATTACTATAAAATGTACAAATCACTAATAGCCCCACATTTATTAAAAGCATTCCAACACATAGACGAATTAGGTGGTTTCCCATCAGAGTGTTTGGAAGCATATATTTCCGTGCTTCCTAAACCAAATAAGCCAACCAATCAACCAAGCAGTTATAGACCCATATCGCTACTTAATACGGACCTCAAACTCTACGCAAAGATTTTAGCAGGGCGCATTAATAAAATATTACCCCAGATTGTCCACCTGGACCAAGCAGGTTTTGTCCCAGGGAGAGAAGCGAGAGACAACACCATCAGAACACTACAACTAATTGACTATGCTAAAATTAATAAACTAAGGCCTAGATTTGGAGTTTGGCGGTAAAAGGGCTGTTAACGCTCCGCAGGCTTTTTTCTGGCCGCAGCATAAAATTAACTCTGGTATCGAGAGTTCAAACAAATGCTGCGTTAGGCTCCAAAAAAGGAGCGTAGAGCATTTGTACCGCAAATGCAACTCTCGATACCAGAGTTGCTTACGGACGCGGCCAGCCTCAAAAACGTGCTCGTGCACGATTCTCCCATAGGAAACAATGGGGCTGTTTGAGCTGAAAAAAAACCTAACACCTGCAAAAAAGCAGCGTTCAGCTCCTAACGCAGCCCCATTGTTTCCTATGGGGAAACACTTCCTACGTCTGCACCTAACACTCTAACATGTACCCCGAGTCTAACCTTACACGTATTAACCCCTAATCTGTCGCCCCCGCTATCGCTGACCCCTGAATTTTTTTTTTAACCCCTAATCTGCCGCTCCGTAAACCGCCGCAACCTACGTTATCCCTATGTACCCCTAATCTGCTGCCCCTAACACCGCCGACCCCTATATTATATTTATTAACCCCTAATCTGCCCCCCACAACGTCGCCGACACCTGCCTACACTTATTAACACCTAATCTGCCGAGTGGACCTGAGCGCTACTATAATAAAGTTATTAACCCCTAATCCGCCTCACTAACCCTATAATAAATAGTATTAACCCCTAATCTGCCCTCCCTAACATCGCCGACACCTAACTTCAATTATTAACCCCTAATCTGCCGAGCGGACCTCACCGCTATTCTAATAAATGTATTAACCCCTAAAGCTAAGTCTAACCCTAACACTAACACCCCCCTAAGTTAAATATAATTTACATCTAACGAAATAAATTAACTCTTATTAAATAAATTATTCCTATTTAAAGCTAAATACTTACCTGTAAAATAAATCCTAATATAGCTACAATATAAATTATAATTACATTGTAGCTATTTTAGGATTAATATTTATTTTACAGGCAACTTTGTAATTATTTTAACCAGGTACAATAGCTATTAAATAGTTAAGAACTATTTAATAGTTACCTAGTTAAAATAATAACTAATTTACCTGTAAAATAAATCCTAACCTAAGATATAATTAAACCTAACACTACCCTATCAATAAATTAATTAAATAAACTACCTACAATTACCTACAATTAACCTAACACTACACTATCAATAAATAAATTAAATACAATTCCTACAAATAAATACAATTAAATAAACTAGCTAAAGTACAAAAAATAAAAAAGAACTAAGTTACAAAAAATAAAAAAATATTTACAAACATAAGAAAAATATTACAACATTTTTAAACTAATTACACCTACTCTAAGCCCCCTAATAAAATAACAAAGACCCCCAAAATAAAAAATTCCCTACCCTATTCTAAATTAAAAAAGTTACAAGCTCTTTTACCTTACCAGCCCTGAACAGGGCCCTTTGCGGCGCATGCCCCAAGAATTTCAGCTCTTTTGCCTGTAAAAGAATAAATACAATACCCCCCCCCCCAACATTACAACCCACCACCCACATACCCCTAATCTAACCCAAACCCCCCTTAAATAAACCTAACACTAAGCCCCTGAAGATCTTCCTACCTTGTCTTCACCATCCAGGTTCACCGATCCGTCCTGAAGAGCTCCTCCGATGTCCTGATCCAAGCCCAAGCGGGGGGCTGAAGAGGTCCATGATCCGGTCAAAGTCTTCATCCAAGCGGGGCAGAAGAGGATCTTCCATCCGATTGAAGTCATCATCCAGGCGGCATCTTCTATGGTCTTCCATCCGGAGCGAAGCGGCAGGATCCTGAAGACCTCCAGCGCGGAACATCCATCCGGACCGACGACTGAACGACGAATGACTGTTCCTTTAAGGGACGTCATCCAAGATGGCGTCCCTCGAATTCCGATTGGCTGATAGGATTCTATCAGCCAATCGGAATTAAGGTAGGAATTTTCTGATTGGCTGATGGAATCAGCCAATCAGAATCAAGTTCAATCCGATTGGCTGATCCAATCAGCCAATCAGATTGAGCTCGCATTCTATTGGCTGTTCCGATCAGCCAATAGAATGCGAGCTCAATCTGATTGGCTGATTGGATCAGCCAATCGGATTGAACTTGATTCTGATTGGCTGATTCCATCAGCCAATCAGAAAATTCCTACCTTAATTCCGATTGGCTGATAGAATCCTATCAGCCAATCGGAATTCGAGGGACGCCATCTTGGATGACATCCCTTAAAGGAACCGTCATTCGTCGGGAGACGCCGGAAGAAGAGGATGGATCCGCGTCGGCTGCTTCAAGATGGACCCGCTCCGCACCGGATGGAAGAAGATCGAAGATGCCGCTTGGAGAAGATGTTTGCCGGTCCGGATGTCCTCTTCTTGCCGGATAGGAGGAAGACTTTGGAGCCTCTTCTGGACCTCTTCAGCACCGGATGATGGATCGCCAACCCCCGCTTGGGTTGGATGAAGATGTTGGAGCCAGGACGGATCGGTGATACCTGGTATGGTGAAGACAAGGTAGGAAGATCTTCAGGGGCTTAGTGTTAGGTTTATTTAAGGGGGGTTTGGGTTAGATTAGGGGTATGTGGGTGGTGGGTTGTAATGTTGGGGGGGGGGGTATTGTATTTATTCTTTTACAGGCAAAAGAGCTGAACTTCTTGGGGCATGCCCCGCAAAGGGCCCTGTTCAGGGCTGGTAAGGTAAAAGAGCTTGTAACTTTTTTAATTTAGAATAGGGTAGGGAATTTTTTAATTTGGGGGGCTTTGTTATTTTATTAGGGGGCTTAGAGTAGGTGTAATTAGTTTAAAATTGTTGTAATATTTTTCTTATGTTTGTAAATATTTTTTTATTTTTTGTAACTTAGTTCTTTTTTATTTTTTGTACTTTAGCTAGTTTATTTAATTGTATTTATTTGTAGGAATTGTGTTTAATTAATTTATTGATAGTGTAGTGTTAGGTTAATTGTAGGTAATTGTAGGTAGTTTATTTAATTAATTTATTGATAGGGTAGTGTTAGGTTTAATTATATCTTAGGTTAGGATTTATTTTACAGGTAAATTTGTTATTATTTTAACTAGGTAACTATTAAATAGTTCTTAACTATTTAATAGCTATTGTACCTGGTTAAAATAATTACAAAGTTGCCTGTAAAATAAATATTAATCCTAAAATAGCTACAATATAATTATAATTTATATTGTAGCTATATTAGGATTTATTTTACAGGTAAGTATTTAGCTTTAAATAGGAATAATTTATTTAATAAGAGTTAATTTATTTCGTTAGATGTAAATTATATTTAACTTAGGGGGGTGTTAGTGTTAGGGTTAGACTTAGCTTTAGGGGTTAATACATTTATTAGAATAGCGGTGAGCTCCGCTCGGCAGATTAGGGGTTAATAATTGAAGGTAGGTGTCGGCTATGTTAGGGAGGGCAGATTAGGGGTTAATACTATTTATGATAGGGTTAGTGAGGCGGATTAGGGGTTAATAACTTTATTATAGTAGCGCTCAGGTCCGCTCGGCAGATTAGGGGTTAATAAGTGTAGGCAGGTGTCGGCGACGTTGAGGGGGGCAGATTAGGGCTTAATAAATATAATATAGGGGTCGGCGGTGTTAGGGGTAGCAGATTAGGGGTACATAAGTATAACGTAGGTGGCGGCGCTTTGCGGTCGGAAGATTAGGGGTTAATTATTTTAAGAAGCTGGCGGCGACGTTGTGGGGGGCAGGTTAGGGGTTAATAAATGTAATATAGGGGTCGGCGGGGTTAGGGGCAGCAGATTAGGGGTACATAAGTATAACGTAGGTGGCGGTCGGCAGATTAGGGGTTAAAAATTTTAATCGAGTGGCGGCGATGTGGGGGGAGCTCGGTTTAGGGGTACATAGGTAGTTTATGGGTGTTAGTGTACTTTAGGGCACAGTAGTTAAGAGCTTTATGAACCGGCGTTAGCCAGAAAGCTCTTAACTCCTGCTATTTTCAGGCGGCTGGAGTTTTGTCGTTAGAGCTCTAACGCTCACTTCAGAAACGACTCTAAATACCGGAGTTAGAAAGATCCCATTGAAAACATAGGATACGCAAATGGCGTAGGGGGATCTGCGGTATGGAAAAGTCGCGGCTGAAAAGTGAGCGTTAGACCCTTTAATCACTGACTCCAAATACCGGCGGGCGGCCAAAACCAGCGTTAGGAGCCTCTAACGCTGGTTTCCACGGCTACCGCCGAACTCCAAATCTAGGCCTAAGAATGGTGATTGTCTCCGCTGATGCAGAAAAAGCGTTCGATCGCTTAGATTGGAGATTTCTACAAGCGATATTACGAAAAATGGGATTTGGGGAAACTATTATAAAAAGAATCTTTAGTTTATATCACAATCCCTCAGCTAATGTAAAAGCAAATAATATACTATCAGATAAGTTTTTCATCCAGAATGGAACCCGACAGGGATGTCCTTTATCCCCCCTTTTATTTGTGTTGAGTATGGAGGTCCTGGCCCATAAAATTAGACAAAACGCGCAAATCTCAGGCATAAAAATAGGGCAAAATAATTATAAACTGTCACTCTACGCCGACGATGTGTTGCTCACATTGTCTAACCCAATGGAGACGATCCCAGAGGTGTTGAGGGAGTTTAGGGAGTTCGGAGCTTTCTCCAATTTCCTACTGAACGATCAAAAATCGGAAATTTTAAACATTACTATGCCAAATAAAGAATACTCGGAATTACTAAAGAAATGCCCATTCACCCCCCAAAAAAAGGCTGTTAAATATCTGGGGATTTACCTGTCACCTAGACCCAGTACCCTGTTTGAGAAAAACTACCAAAACTTATATAATGAACTAACTAAAGATCTAAATAGGTGGAGCGACAAATCGATCTCATGGTGGGGATGCATACAGGCAGTGAAGATGACTGCATTGCCCAAAATTCTCTATATGCTCCAAACGGTACCAATTGCGCTAACTATCTCATTTCGCGATAAGCCCCAAAAATTGCTAAATAAATATATATGGGGCAAAATTAAGCCAAGAATCATTAAGTCCACAATGTATAGACCTACCCAAAATGGAGGGTTAGGACTCCCCAATGTTGAATTATATTATAAAGCAAAATGTTTACAAAAAAATATTAGATTGGCATCGAAATGCCAAAAACAAGGCATGGGTGGCATTAGATTCCCATATTTTGAAGTCCCCTTCGCCCGGGGTGTTGTTCTGGGTAGAAAGAAAGAGTCGCCCACCATGGATTAAGGCATATCCACTATATCAACATGTATTCGACATCTGGGACAACACTATAGCTGGTAATAGCGGGATATCTTCCCTTAGATCCCCGATGTCTCCAGTTTCACCTAACGCTGAATTACACGGGGGTTTGGAACAAAAACTTACTATGCAGCTTGATTGGGAAATAGGCTATACAACACCCATACACCAATTTCTAACCGGCGGTAAACTTAAGCAGAGAACTGATCTTGGGGAGGTAATGGGGGGTGCCTTCACAAAGTGGTTGAAATATTTTCAACTTCAGCACTTTCTGACCACTTCTCCAGACAAAGAAAAGCTGACTAGACAACCCACTTTGTTCGAGCAACAGTGTCTGGGTAATCAACCCCTATGTCATACTTTGGCATGGGCTAAGAAGGCATTGTCGTTCGGTGAATTGAATGAAGTTCCTAATTATGTGAGTAGATGGCATAGGGAGCTGGGGAGAGATTTAAATGAAAAGGACTGGAAATACATTATGCAGAACACCAGAAAATCCTCGACATCTGCCAGGGCCCTAGAATTAAATTTCAAAATCCTGACGAGGTGGTACCTCACCCCAGCGAGAATCAGGACAATCTACCCGACAGCCTCTGATATGTGCTGGAGGGGGTGCGGTGGTAGGGGCACCATGATACACATCTGGTGGTCCTGCACCAAGCTACAACCTTTCTGGCTAAAAATAGGGGATTATATTAAATCTGTCAGCAACCAAAGCAATGAGTATCAAATCCAACCCACTACGGCATTACTAAACCTACTCCCAAAATGTAAATGCAAAATACGTAGGAAACTAATACAGTTAGCTCTAAATACTGCTAAATCCCTGATAGCCACTAATTGTAAGTCACAAATAATCCCCACATACAGAGAATGGGAAGCGTCAATGGATCGTACGATCCAATTGGAGGAATATGGCTACTTTATAAGAAAAGATATGGAAATGTTTCACAATGTAAAATTCTATTGGGAACACGAATGCACACACATTGAGTACTGTATATAACCTAGGAGAAATTCATAGCAATTGGGAGAGGGAAGTCCCTTTGGTGACCATACAGGCACTGCATAAATAAGTATATCCTTACATCGAGACGGGCAAGAGACTCTTTAGCTTCTACATAATTAAGGTGGCCAATATCTGTTTTGTTTTTGTTTTTTGTTTTTTGTTTTCATCTTAAGTAAGTTGTATAGGTTATTTCATAATCTACCTAAGATAAGTTAAAATATAGGATGTTAAGCTTTCGTAAAACACAGCATGACATGTAGACTTGTACCCAATGTAATTTGAAATGCATTACCATGTACTGTTTTATTTTTCATCCAATAAAAAACTTCCCGACATCGCCGCTACTATACTAAAGTTATTAACCCCTATTCCCTTGCACCCCAACATCGCCCACACTATAGTAAATCTATTAACCCCTATTCCGTCGCTCCCCAACACCGCCACCACTATAATAAACCTATTAACCCCTAAACCTCAAGCCCCCCACAATGAAATATACTAAATTAAACTATTAACCCCTAAACCGAAAGCCCCCCACATCGCAATAAACTAATTTAAACTAGTAACCCCAAAACCTAATGCCCCTCTAACTTTATATTAAAATTACAATTTCCCTTTCTTAAATTAAATAAAAATTTAACTGTCAAATTAAAAAAACTAAGTTTAAGCTAACAATTAAACTAATATAACTATTAAACTAAAATTAAACTAACTACCAATTAAAGAAAACTAAAATACACATTTAAAAAATCCTTACACTACTATAAAAATTACAAAATATCTAATTACAAAAAATAAAAAACACTAAATTACAAAAATTAACAAACGAAATTATCAAAAATAAAAAAGAATTACACCTAATCTAATAGCCCTATAAAAATAAAAAAGCCCATCCAAAATAAAAAAAACACCCTATGCTACAAAAAAACTACCAATAGCCCTTAAAATGGCCTTTTGTAGGGCATTGCCCTAAGTTAAACAGCTCTTTTACCTGTAAAAAAAACACAAAGACCCCCCAACAGTAAAACCCACCACCCAACCAACCCCCCCCCAAAAAAAAACAACTCTAACAAAAACCTAAGCTACCCATTACCCTGAAAAGGGCATTTGTATGGGCATTGCCCTTAAAAGGGCATTTAGTTGTTTTGCATTGCCATGACAAGGGCATTTAGCTCTTTTAAGAAAAGCCCAAGCCCTAAAGTAAAAAAAACACCCAAAAAAGTTTAAAAAATCCTAACACTTCCAGTTCCAGAAGTCCTAACATACAGGCGGTGAGAGGTCTTCATCCAGGTGGCTCCATCTTCATCCATCGCAGGACCGGCATCTTCTTCATCCCTGAGGAGGCGGAGTAGCGATGCGCAGAGGCGGAGGTCCAGGCAAAGGTCCAAGACAGAGGTCCAGGTGGAGGTCCAAGGCGGAGGTCCAGGCGGAGGTCCATCGAATCAACGTGGAGGCCCTCTTCATGCGATCGTCTGCTGCACACTGAGGATTGAAATGCAAGGTGCCCCTTTTATACTGGGGGTACCATTGCATTCCTATTGGCTGAAAAATTTGAATCAGCCAATAGGAATTAGGGCTGCTAAAATCCTAATGTCTGTTCAAATCAGCCAATAGGATTTAAGAAGCTCTCATTCTATTGGCTGATTCGAATTTGAGGTTTTTTATTTTGGAATGGGTTTTTATTTTTTTAAAAGGGTATTAGAATAGGAATAATTTTTATTATTTTGGATAATTTCCTTTTGTTATTTTTTTTAATGGTAAGTTTTTTGTATTTTTTGTAATTTTTGTGTTTTTTATTTTTTGTAATGGTAAGTTTTAGTGTAAGGCAGCTAAGGTTTTATTTCACAGGTAAGTTTGTATTTATTTTAACTAGGTAGTTAGTAAATAGTTAATAAATATTTACTAACTAGTTTACCTAGTTAAAATAAATACAAATTTCCTGTGAAATAAAAATAAAACCTAAGCTAGCTACATTATAACTATTAGTTATATTATAGCTAGCTTAGGTTTTATTTCGCAGGTAAGTATGCATTTAGTTTTAAATAGGTATTATTTAGTTAATAATTGTAACTTTAATTTAGCTAGATTTTAATTATGTTAAAGTTAGGAGGTGTTAGGGTTAGGTTTAGGGGTTAATAGTTTAATTTAGGTTGTTGCGATGTGGGGGGCTGGTGGTTTAGGGGTTAATAGGTTTATTTAGTGGTAGTGATGTGAGAGGCAAGAGGTTTAGGGGTTAATAGCTTTATTTAGTGGCGGCGATGTTTAAGAGCGGCGGAATAGGGGTTAATAAAATGATGTAGGTGTTGGCAATGTCGGGGGCAGCAGATTAGGGGTGTTTAGACGTGGGGTTTATGTTAGGGTGTTTTTTTCCCCCATAGACATCAATGGGGCTGCGTTACGGAGCTTTTCAATACGCGATCGCAGGTGTTGGGTTTTTTTCTAACCCGCTCATTGATGTCTATGGGGAAAGTGTGCACGAGCACGTCAAAACAGTATATTTTGTGCGGTATGGAGCTCAGCACAACCATATCACATGCACAAGGCGGCTGTTTAAAAACTTGTAATGGCTGCGCTATGGAGGATGAAATAACGCAACTTTTGGTGCGTTTGTTAAAAACCCTATAGCGCACATAACTCGTAATCTACCTGAAAAGTGAGCAGTATCAGTTGCATCTTCCTACTGAGGCTATCTGGTGATAAAAACAGCTTTGATATATCTATAGGTGGAAACAGACATACCAGTGGTGGTTCTATGGGGGTGCTTGGTGGTTCTATGTACCTCCAAAAGCATGTGTAGCATCCCCATTGAGTTGCAAAATATTTCAACATTTTTACCACCTTTGTTAGACACTCAGTTAGCCCCCCAAATATTAAATTCTAGAACCAACACTGGGGCATACCTCACCAAGCTGGACGAGAACATTTCTGTAACGACTGCCTCACTGTCCGGTGGAGACAGGGTGTTAAGTACAATACTCACATGAAATATAGGTACGGCATGGAGTAACACAGCGTAGTCAAGGTCACAATCGAGGTCAGCAACAGAAACAATCCAGCAAGGTAAAAGAGGTTAAAGCAAAGCGTAATCAAAGTCCAATTCTGAAATCAGAGTAAACAGCAAATCCAACAAGGTACCAGGATCAGAGAAAAAGCCATAATCCAAGTCTGCAACAAAGAGCAATCCAAATAGCAATGCACAGCACACCTTGAGTAGCAACTCAATAAACGGGCAATGATTGCTGGAAGTAAAACACAAAAGGACACCTCAAAGTGTAGAATGTATATTCAAAACCAGAAATGAAATATCCCAAATCGGTAACTTACAATCAGGGTGCACTACCAAAACAATAGTGCATGTAAGGCAGGATGAATGTCACAGTCACCAGTTGACTGAACCAGGTTGTTCTTTCTGGCGAATATAAAATCCTCCTTTTAGGATCCCTGGAAATCAAGCATAGAAGTATATCAAATAGTGTAGACTGTACTGTTACATAGTGGCAAGGTCAAAAGATCCCAAGTGGGTAGCTCAAAATGTTGTTGGCACTATAGGAGTAATAATGCATAAAGGCATGCTGGGAATTCTAGTCTCCAGCTGACTTTCTCCCAAGGTACACTCTTCTGCTGGCTTTCCTAATTGCAGGCAAATTCCAAAATGGAAGGAGAAAATAACAAAAGAGCTAAATTAGTTAAAGTGAACTAGATTAAAACTTTAATAAAAATTGCAATAACAATAAAAAATTATGCAATGTGTTTCTCAGCTCTCAACAGGCTGATTCATCAGGCATCAGGATCCTAAAGGGAGGCTCTTATATTCGCCAGAAAGAACAACCTGCTTCAGTCATCTGGTAACTGTGACTTTGCAATATTTTCGTTATACAATCTTTTGATACATTACATCTTTTGAGCTACCATTAGAGCCCCCTAGGACTTAGTTACTAAACCTTATACACACACTCATATACATACTCTCACACACACTCACACATTCTCACACACAGTGACATGACACAGTCATATGCTCTCACAGACACTCTCATACACTTGCGCTTACTCTCACACACACAACAACCAAATGCTTAGCACCTGCAGAGTCCCTATTATGCTGCAAACGTCCAAGTTTATCCCCACTGCTCCGTGACACTGTCAAATTCATCCTTGGTAATATAGATCCATTCACACACACAATACTCTAGTCAATTCTGTGACATTGGGGTTACACAATTGTACGCTTCATGTCTGGGACCCATCTCCTAAAGCAAAACAAACCCGGTATTTACCTGTGGTCTGTCGTGGAGACTCCACAATCTTGCGGATGCTCGGCTCTTCCTCCTTCAGCGTCTTGCATCTCTGCTCCCTCTCCATGTGTGTACGGTTATGTTCCAGGGTGTGCTTCAGTCACGTAATTCGCGGTGGGGGCGTGGTGGTAGCAAATCTCGCTCTCTGTGTGTGCTCTCTTGCGATCACTCCGTTGATACAAAATTTAAAGAAACAGAGGCACCTCCACAGTATGCGATTAAAATTCTTCTTTTATTTTCAAATTTGAACAGCAGTTGACATACTGTTACTGGGAATCACCCACAACTTTCCAACCCAAGCTGTGTAAATAACAGTATGTCAACTGCTGTTCAAATTTGAAAATAAAAGAAGAATTTTAATCGCATACTGTGGAGGTGCCTCTGTTTCTTTAAATTTGTGTGTGTACTCTCACACACACTCACACACTCACACGCACTCACAGACACTCATATACACAGATACACACTCACTCACACACATACAAAAATATTCTCACACTCATATTCACACACACAAACCTCACACACACACATATTATACACACTCTTACACACTCCCACAAAGGCATACAAAGAACACGTGAAGACGCAAATTCTGCACTAGAAAACATAAACTTTTCTCACAAACAAAGGGCAAGATTACATATGCAGTGTACGTTTCAGCGCAACTAAGTTCACATCGCACATCGGGTGAATCACATAAATGGCGCCGGCAGATGCCATACTGTCGTAAATCTAAATAAATTGCGCCAGTGTAGCATCTTGCGGCGCGTAATTTAAAAAAAAATTGAAATTCCATGTAAACTTTAAAAAAAAAAAAAACAACACGTCAAAACCCCTCCGATCCGCCATCCCCCCACATTGCAACTATTAATAAAAGTAATTAACCCCTAATCGACCACCCCCCCACAACACAAACTACTATATAAACCTATTAACCTCTAATCCGCCAACCCCCAACAATGCAAAGTACCTAATTAACCTATTAACACCTAAACCGCCAGTCCCCTAACTCAAAGTATTTAATTACACTATTAACCTCTAAACCGCCAACCCCCCACAACCCAATCTAACTATTAAAAATATTAAACCCCAATTCACCAACCTCCTACAATGCAAAGTATTAACCTAATAACTAAGCCCCCTAACCTAACATCTCTTAAGTTAACCCCAATTAAAATGCACTTACATAAAATAACAAAATACTATCTACATTAAAAAATTACTTAAAAATGAAAAAAAAAATTACTTAAAAAAAAAACTAACCCTAACATTACCCAAAATAAAAAACTGACACTACATTAAAATAAAAAAAATAAAAAGCTAACATTACAGAAAATAACAAATAAAATTATCCAAAATAAAAAGTTATTCCTAATCTAATACCCCCTTAAAAACAAAAAAGCCACTCCAAAAAAATAAGAAAAATAATCTAACTATAAACGACCAATAGCCATTAAAAGGGCCTTTTGTAGGGCATTGCCCTAAAGTTAACAGCTCTTTTGCACCGAAACCCCCCCAAAGTACAACAACCCACCAACCCAACCCCCCAAAATAAAAAAAACTAACCTTAAAAGGGCATTCAGCTCCTTTACAGCCCATTTACAAAAAAAAGCCAGAATCTAAAAAAAAAACTAACACTAACCACAAGATACCTAAAAAGCCATTGATGATGTCCAGAGATCCATCTTCTTCCCGGCAGCAAAAGGTCTTCATCCAGGCGGATCCATCTTCATCCACCATGGCCCATCCTCCTTCTTCTTACCGGAGGCACAGAGCGGTCATTAGATGCGGAGCAGTGTTCAGCAGTGGCGGTCATCTGCAACGTGGATGTTTTCTTCTTGCGATCGTCCGCCGCACACTGAAGATTGAATTCAAGGTACCCCTTTTATATTGGGGTACCATTGCATTCCTATTGGCTGAAAATTTCAAATAATCCAATAGGAAGAGACTTGCTTACATCCTATTGGCTGATGTGATGTATTGGTTATTATCAGCTAGATTACGAGTTTGGCGTTATGAGTGAAAAAGCAGCGTTATGCTTCATAACGCTGCTTTTTCCCTAACACCGCTATTACAAGTCTTGTAGGTATAGGTATACCGCACACCTTTTTTGGCCGTCATGCAACGTCAGTACAGCACTTTTAAAAAAGTACTTTTTCAATGGGACTTCTATAGCGCCAGTATAAAGAGTTTGCTTGGGAGGCCAAAAAGTGAGTGGTACACCCTATAACCGACAAGATCCGTACCGCCATCTAAAGTCAGGAGTTATGAGTTTTATGTTACAAATCTGTACCATAAAACTCATAACTAAAGTGTTAAAATGTATACTAACACCCATAAACTACCTATTAACCCCTAAACCGAGGCCCTCCCGCATCGCAAACACTATAATAAATTTATTAACCCCTAATCTGCCGCTCCGGACATCGCCGGCACTAAACATTTTTATTAACCCCTATTCCGCCGCTCCCCGACATCGTTGCCACTATAATAAACCTATTAACCCCTAAACCACCACCCTCCCGCATCCCAAACACTATTTAAAGATTATTAACCCCTAATCTGCCGTCCGCCCACACCGCCGCTATAATAAACCTATTAACCACTAAACCGCAAACCCCCACAACGAAATATACTAAAATGAATTATTAACCCCTAAATCTCTGACCTCCCACATCACTAACTCTACATAAATATATTAACCCCTAAACTTTACCTTAATCCTAACGTAACCCTAAGCCTAAGTTTAACCATAACCCTAACACCCCTAACTTAAATATAATTAAAATAAATCTAAATAAAATTTACAATTATTACCTAAATTATTCCTATTTAACACTAAATACATACTTACCTGTAAAATAAAACCTAAGCTAGCTACAATATAACTAATAGTTATATTGTAGCTATCTTACAGCTAGATTACGAGTTTTGTGGTAAGAGGGGTGCGGTGCTAACATGCACGTTATTGTCACTGCTCACTTACCTACAGCGCTGGTATTACAGGTTCTCATAAACCCGACGTTAAAAGGCAAGAAGTGAGCGAAGAGCAAAATTGTGTTCCATACCGCACTCCAATACCAGCGCTGCTTAAGTCAGCAGTGAGCTAGATGTACGTGCTCGTGTACGATTTCCCCATAGACATCAATGGGGAGAGCCGGCTGAAAAAAAGCCTAACACCTGCAATAAAGCAACGTAAAGCTCTGTAACGCAGTCCCATTGATTCCTATGGGGAAACTAAATTTATGTTTACAGCTCACACCCTAACATAAACCCCGAGTCTAAACACCCCTAATCTTACACTTATTAACCCCTAATCTGCCATCCCTGACATCGCCGACACCTACATTATATTTATTAACCCCTAAGCTGCCGCTCCGGAGATCGCCGCCACTTACATTATACTTATTAACCCCTAATCTGCTGCCCCCAACATCGCCGACACCTACATTATATTTATTAACCCCTAATCTCCTGCCCAAATGTCGCTGCACACTACCTACACTTATCAACCACAAATCTGCCACCCCCAATGTCGTTGCCACTATAATAAACATATTAACCCCTAAACTGCCGCACTCCCGCATCGCAAACACTAGTTAAATATTATTAACCCCTAATCTGCCGTCCCTAACATCGCCGCCACCTACCTTCATTTATAAACCCCTTCATCCAAGCCGGGAGAAGTGGTCCTCCAGACGGGCAGAAGTCTTCATCCAGACGGCATCTTCTATCTTCATCCATCCGGCGAGGAGCGGGACCATCTTCAATACATCCAGTGCGGAGCATCCTCTTCTTCCGACGACTCCCAACGAATGAAGGTTCCTTTAAGTGACGTCATCCAAGATGGCGTCCCATAGATTCCGATTGGCTGATAGAATTCTATCAGCCAATCGGAATTAAGGTTGAAAAAATCCTATTGGCTGATGCAATCAGCCAATAGGATTGAACTTCAATACTATTGGCTGATCCAATCAGCCAACAGGCTTGAGCTCACATTCTATTGGCTGATTGGGGGGGCTTTTTTATTTTGATAGGGCTATTAGATTAGGTGTAATTAGTTTAAATATCTTGTAATTTGTTTTTTATTTTGTGTAATTTAGTGGTTTTTTTTTTTTAATTTAGGTATTTGTATTTAATTTAGTTAATTGTATTTAATTTTGGTAATTGATTTAATTGTAGTGTAAGGTTAGGTGTTAGTGTAAGATAGGTTAGGTTTTATTTTACAGGTAAATTTGTATTTATTTTAGCTAGGTAGTTAGTAAATAGTTCATAACTATTTAGTAACTATTCTACCTAGTTAAAATAAATACAAACTTGCCTGTGAAATAAAAATAAAACCTAAGATAGCTACAATGTAACTATTAGTTATATTGTAGCTAGCTTTGGGTTTATTTTATAGGTAAGTATTTAGTTTTAAATAGAAATTATTTAGTTATAAATAGTAGCTTTTCTTTAGATTTATTTTATATTTAAGTTAAGGGGTGTTATGGTTAGGCTTGGGTTTAGGGGTTAATAGATATAGTATAGTGGTGGCGACGTTGGGGCAGCAGATTAGGGGTTAATAACTGTAATGTAGGTTGCGGCTATGTTAGGGGCGATAGATTAGGGGTTAATAATATTTAACTAGTGTTTGCGAGGCGGGAGTGCGGCGGGTTTAGGGGTTAATAAATTTAGTATAGTGGCGGCGATGTCCTGAGTGGCAGATTAGGGGTTAATCATTTTATTTTAGTGTTTGCGATGCAGGAGGGCCTCGGTTTAGGGGTTAATAGGTAGTTTATGGGTGTTAGTTTACTTTTTAACACTTTAGTTATGAGTTTTATGGTACAGCTTTGTAGTGTAAAACTCATAACTACGGACTTTAGAATGCGTTACAAATCTTGTGGGATAGGCTGTACCACTCACTTTTCAGCCTAAAAAAAAAAAAGCTTGTAATACCGGCCCAATGGAAGTCCCATTGAAAAAAGATTGTACGAAAATTGCGTAAGTTAATTTGCGGTACGGCCATAAAAGTGTGCGGGACAGCTGTACCTACAAGACTCGCAATACCAGGGGTAGTGAAAAAACAGCGTTATGAGCCTTAACGCTACTTTTTTTACTCATAACGCAAAACTCGTAATCTAGCCGTTAGGTTTTATTTTTTATTTCACAGCTAAGTTTGTATTTATTTTAACTAGGTAGACTAGTTAGTAAATAGTTATTAACTATTTACTAACTACCTAGTTAAAATAAATACAAAGTTACCTGTGAAATAAAACCTAACCTGCCTTACACTAAAAACTAACATTACAATAAAATTAAATAAATTAAATTATTAAAATACAATTTTCTAAATTACAAAAAAATAAACACTAAATTACAAAAAATAAAAAACTAAATTATCAAAAATAAAAATGAATTACTATTAATCTAATAGCCCTATCAAAATAAAAATGCCCCCTTAAAATAAAAAAACCCTAGCCTATGCTAAACTGCCAATGGCCCTTAAAAGGGCCTTTTGTGGGGCATTGTTCCAAAGAAATCAGCTCTTTTACCTGTAAAAAAAAATACAAACACCCCCCAACAGTAAAACCCACCACCCAACCAAACCAACCCCCCAAATAAAAATCTAAATAAACCTAAGATAACCATTGCCTAAACCCTAAGCTTAAAAAACCCACCCAAAAAAAATTAAAAAAACCTAACACTAACCCCCGATGATCCACTTACAGTTTTCGAAGTCCGGTCATCCATCCTCATCCAACCGGTGAAGTCATCATCCAGGTGGCAAGAAGTCTTCATCCAGGCGGCCTCATCCATCTTCATCCAGCCGGCAAAGTCCTGATCCAGACGTCAAGAAGTCTTCATCCAGACGGCATCTTCTAGCTTCATCCATCCGGCACGGAGCAGGTCCATCTTCAAGACATCTGGTGCGAAGCATCCTCTTCTTACGATCGTCGCTGGAAAATTAAGTTTCCCTTTAAGTGACGTCATCCAAGATTGCGCCCCTTACATTCCTATTGGCTGAAGGATTTATAGCCAATAGGAATTAAAGGGGAAAAAATCCCATTGGCTGTTTCAATCAGCCAATATGATTGATCTTTCATCCTATTGGCTGATTTGGTTTTAATACATTTTATTACACATTGTGATGTGGGGGGATGGGCGGATTAGGGGTGGATATTGCGCATGCGTTAGGTGTTTGTTTGTCTATGTGTGGCAAGGTGAAATTGGAGTGGATTTTCTCCATTCTGCTTGCATAAGTCCTTGTGCTGAATATATGATACCAACTTGCGACGTCAGTTCTAAGTTAGTTTATGGGAGTAAAAACTGTGACGGGTAAAATATACGGGCGTAACTTGTATGCGGCCCCGTATATATGTGATCATTCGATTACAAATAAAATTGGTGATGCCGGGTTTTGCGCCCGTCGCCACATATGTAATCTCGCCCATTCCCTCCCTCTCTCACACAAGACATACAAAGACATTCACAAACAAGAAAAGCACATTCTGAACATTTTTTACTTTTTAATTTTTAAATTTGTCTTTATGGAGAACATCACAAGCAGAATTGAAAATGTGCTTCATATCACAAGAAAAAGAAAAATGATAATCAGTTAAAGCACAACTCGAACAATAATCAGATTGATAATGAATTTTCTTTTAAAGTGAATGTCAATTTTCATTGTTTTTATGCCTCATTATTATTCTAAATGTGTCTATGAGATAAACTGTCACTTTTTTTTTTTCTAAAAAATAAATGCTTATGTATATATTTATCTCACCAATTTGCTGCCGTTTACAAGCCCAACTCCTCCCAGCCACTACTTCCTACTTCTCCTCAGTGTAACGTATAGAGCAGTCCCACCCACTCTATACATAGTCTCCAAGCGCACTCCCGTGGACTTCATCAACAGCGCATGCGTTGAAAGACGATAATGTTGACTAGCTACATAGTATTTAATGAATGAATATATTCATTGAATACTATTGTGGCATCGAGCGCAATGGCATATTTTTGAGCTCCTTAGATTTTCATAAACGAAATTGCCTTGTAAGTATTAAAATCATGAGTGTGCGTCTAAGCTGAGTAGAGGGTTTTAGCTGTACTGCATGCGCATTAGGAGCAAGTAACGTAGCAAAAAAGGGGATCGCCCCCCGGGGGGAAGCAACGATTGGGCTAAAGCAATGATCAGAATATGTAACTCAAACAGCAAAGATGGCGGGTGGAGAAACATTACTGAAAACGAGCGGCTAATAAGGTAAATTTCAGGAAAAACAAAGTAATGCTTTGAAAATGATGAACTAAAGTTCATCTATTTTTCAATGATGATTACTGTGGCGTTCCCGGGAGAGGCTGACTTTACATTCACTTTAAGCAGGCTTCCTTTTCTCAGAAGCTTGAACTCTCTCCACGCCACTCAGTCAAAGGCCTCAGACTGAAGTGCAGGTACTGCACTACCACCCACTCTAAGTAATTTGTTAGCTTTCCTAACTAGCGGGTGCAATGTAAGATGGTCTCTATTCCATGTGACAGACTTTAAAAAAAAGGAAAAAAAATCCACATTGCTACTACAAACCACCTTGTGAACACTCTGTCCACATTTCTCTATATGATGCGCACACCTACTTTATACTAGTAGACAAACAGTATCCAACAACAAAATAGTAAAAAAGAAGTAGTGTGTACACTTAGCATTTGTGACGTTTTTTTAAAGATTTTAATAAATATTTATTTTTTACTATTTTGTTGTGGGATACTGTTTGCCTACCAGTATAGGTGTTCACATCATATAGAGCTTGCATAAACTCCAACAAATGTAAGTAACAATTCGTTGTATTTACTACATTATATCCAGTGGGTCTACAGAATTAAGCTATTTTGTGTTTTCTTTCATTCTATGTGAGGACTCATTGAAGATTCAAGTCCCAAGGAGATTCCTTTCAGGAACGGACATATCCTTCCACTTATTTTAAACTTTTGAGCATTATATTTTCACATTTATTCTCATTTTGCTTCACTTTGTAAATTATTTGTACATTTATTTTTATATAATACAGATAGAGCATGCAACTTTAAGCAACTTTCTATTTTACTAATGTTATCAATTTTTCTTCGTTCTTTTGGTATCTTTATTTGAAAAATCAGGAATGTAAGCATAGGAGCCGGCCCATTTTCATTTTAGAACCTGGGTAGTGCTTGCTGGTTGGTGGCTAAATGTAGCCATCAATCAGCAAGCGCCTAGAGAGCTGCACCTGCAGCTGCTAACCAGACAGATCTTGGTGTCCCTCCATGTGTGACGCCGAGGAGGAGTGCTGCAGTCTCTGTGCCGCGGATGGGACCTCCCGACCCGGCGAAGGTAAGGATCCTCACAGGCGGACCTCCAGGGCCCAGTCGCTCCTGCGAAGCTTAAAACCTTTGAAGTTCCAACACTGCCCCTTAGGGATGTCCCTGGTGAGCCCAAGGCCTGCAAAGGGTTCTTTCTGTCCTTTGCTTGCTTTTGCTTTTGACTGGTGGAGGCTTGAACACCAACAGTTGTTAATTTGCAGAGTAAATGTACTGTTTATGTTAGGGCCCTGTAGAACTGTACTGTGGATGACCCTGGTGGGTAAAAAATCTGTGAGAACTCTGTTACAAATGCTATTCTGCAAAACCCTGTTTAGCAAAACACAGACTCAGCACATAGGTTACAGAGTTGAGTAGGGGGACACACCAACACATCCTTAGATAGCAAATACATATGATAAAAGGCTAATTATTCAGTAGATCACCCCCATAGAAGTCACTGGAGCAAAAAAAGTGGAAAAAAAACACCCTACTCACACACAAACATGATTGCATGTTTTCTAGTGCACTAACCGACATAATATTTTACATTCCAATGTTCTATTTATTCATAAATACAAATATCCACTTATATCTGATAGTATTTTGCACAAAAATATATTTATACATATATATCTACATGATTATATATAGGTAAAACAGAAAGAGAAGCAGTCTGCCAGGAATGAACAACAGCATCAATAGTTTGTTCTATGGCCCAGTTGTGCTTTTCACAGAGGAAAACTTTCCTGTAGTATATCAGTCTGATCCCACGGACATGGTGAGTCCAGCACCAAAATACCAGTCAACTCTCCTCTGAACAAGGAAAACGGCAACCCCAGAAGATCGTTTCGGCCTTCTTTGGGCCTCGTCAGTGAGGTACAGCCATAGCCCTCTAAGCACATTGGGCAAGGAATCCATGTCTGCTTTCCCCCATCACCCTTAGGGAGACTATCCCCAGGGTAATATTATGTATGCAAAACAGAAAAAGAAGCAGTCTGCCAGGAATGAACAGCAGCATCAATAGCTTGTTCTATAGCATGCACTATGGACTGCACTGTTCTTCACTGTGAAAGGCACATGTTGAGCAAAAAGAGGCTGCTTCTTGGGTGGTAACTAGACATAGAACAAGATATTATGCTGTTGTTCATTCCCAGGTTGAGCGCTTCTCTGTTTTTATTTATGCAAATTATGATCCTGAGGGAAGTCTCCCTAAGGGTGATGCGGGAAAACAGGCGTGGACCCGTTGCTCAGTGTGCCTAGAGGGATATGGCTGCACCTCACTGATGAGGCCCACAATAGGCCAAAATGTACATCTGGGGTTTTGCCGTTTCTCTCGTTCTGAGAGGGATTGCCTGGTATTTCGGGGCTGAACTGCACTTTTAAGTCAGGATCAGACTGATATGCTACAGGAAAGTTCTTCTCTGTGAAAGGCACATGTTGAGCAAAAATAGGCTGCTTCTTGGGTGGTAACTAGCCATAGAGAAAGCTATTATGCTGTTGTTTGTTCCCAGGTTGAGTGCTTCTCTGTATTTATTTATGCAAATTATGACCCTGAGGGAAGCCTCCCTAAGGGTGATGCGGGAAGCCAGACATGGACCCGTTGCTCAGTGTGCCTAGAGGTATATGGCTGCACCTCACTGACTAGGCCCACAATAGGCAGAAATGTACGTCTGGGGGTTTGCCGTTTCTCTTGTTCAGAGAGGGATTTCCTGGTATTTTGGGGCTGGACTGCACTGTTAAGTCACTATCAGACTGATATGCTACAGGAAAGTTCTTCTCTGTGAAAAGCACATGTTAAGCAAAAAGAGGCTGCTTCTTGGGTGGTAACTAGCCGTAGAGCAAGCTATTATGCTGTTGTTCGTTCCCAGGTTGAGCATTTCTCTGTTTTTATTTATGATTATATATAGGTATAGATATATATATATGTATGTATGTATATATATATATATATATATATATATATATATATATATATATATATATACATATATATATATATATATATAGGAATATCTATTTAGAAATACATAGAACATATTCTGCTAAATGCAGAAATATGTTTTTACATGTTTTCTACCATTTAACTGCGATAGACTCCACTTATATACAGGTGAAACTCGAAATATTAGAATATTGTGCAAAAGTTCATTTATTTCATTTTATTATTATTATTTATTGCAACTTTAAAGGTGAAACTAATATATGAGATAGACTCATTACATGCAAGGCAAGATAGTTCAAGCCGTGATTTGTCATAATTGTGATGATTATTGCTTACAGCTCATAAAAACCCCAAATCCACAATCTCAGAAAATTAGATTATTACATGCAATCAATAAAACAAGGATTGTACATATCTGTAGAACAATATCGGACCTCGGAAAAGTATAAGCATGCATACTGTATGTACTCAGTACCTGGTTTGGGCCCCTTTTGCAGCAATTACTGCCTCAAAGCGGCGTGGCATGGAAGCTATCAGCCTGTGGCATTGCTGAGAAGTTATGGAAGACCAGGATGCTTCAATAGCAGCCTTCAGCTCTTCTGCATTGTTCGATCTCATGTCTCTCATCTTTCTCTTGGCAATGCCCCATATATGCTCTATGGGGTTCAGGTCAGCGAGATTGCTGGCCAATGAAGCACAGTAATCCCATGGTCATTGAACCAGGTTTTGGTGCTTTTGGCAGTGTGGGCAGGTGCCAATTCCTGCTGGAAAATGAAGTCAGCATCCCCATAGAGCTCGTCTTCGGAAGGAAGCATGAAGTGCTCCAAAATCTCCTGGTAGACGGTTGTGTTGACCCTGGACTTAATGAAGCACAGTGGACCAACACCAGCAGATGACATGGCTCCCCAAATCAACACAGACTGTGGAAACTTCACACTGGACTTCAAGCATTTTGCAGTGTGTGCCTCTCCATTCTTCCTCCATACTCTGGGTCCTTGGTTTCCGAATGAGATGCAAAATTTGCTCTCATCAGGAAAGAGGACTTTGGACCACTGAGCAACAGACCAGGTCTGTTTTTCTTTAGCCCAGGTAAGATGCTTCTGACGTTGTTTGTTGTTCAGGAGTGGCTTGACAAGAGGAATATGACATTTGAAGCCCAGGTCCAGGATCCGTCTGTGTGTGGTGGCACTCTTGAAAGTCCCCAACACTTTCGAATGGCCTTTTTCCTGACAATCCTCTCCAGGCATCATCATAATTATGACAAATCACGGCTTGAACTATCTTGCTTTGCACGTAATGAGTCTATCTCATATATTAGTTTCACATTTTAAGTTGCATTAGTGAAATAAATCAACTTTTGCACGGTATTCTAATTTTTCGAGTTTCACCAGTATATGTCTTATGTGTGTGCATGTGTATTTATGTGTTTATATGTGCATATGTGCCTGTAAATACATATATACACATATAAATACATAAATACATATGTATACATACATATATAAATATATATATACATATATATATATATGAATGCATAGAAAGAAAAGAAAAATGCAAGTAAAGTCTGTGTTGTGTGATTACTTTATTAGGTTTACAATGCTGTTTAGCAAATGTTTTTGTTCATTTAACTTAGTTTAATTATATATTCTGTGTTGTGTGATTATTTTATTAGGTTTATAATGCTGTTTAGCATTTAAAGTTTTCACTTCAAAACTTTAAAAATAATGTATTAGGTGTTACTTATGTCAATTTTGAGAGGGGCTTGGAACCTTACTCCCTCACTTCCCATTGACTTACATTATAAACTGGGTTTCAATTTACAACGATTTCGATTTACAACCATTCTTTCTGGAACCTAACCCCGGCGTAAACTAAGGGCTACCTGTACACATATTTAGAAATGTGTATGTATGTATCTCTGTTTTATAGCCCTTTGTAGCCTTTTTATTTAACACCTGCAACCTCATATCTTTTAGTCCTTATAACCTTTTTTGTGCAATATTTTTTTTTTAAATAATTTTTATTAGATAGTGTTATTATGAGTGCAACTGTTCTTTGTAATGTATTTTTGATGTGTTTTGTGACAGAGCTCTGCGGTAGCGCTATCCCGACGAGCGTTACCTTTAATTGCACTCAAGCGATTGCATTTACTTTCAACTTGCAAAAAACCTGATGTGTGCTAACACCTGTGATAAACCCTTTGTCGCTTGAGCCGAACTGTTAGAGCTCCACTTTTAATCTAGCCTTTTATCCGTAAAATACACTTGGATATCTCTTAGAAGTGGACACTCTCAAGTTAAGGCCTACAGATGTTAGGTTAGTGGCACCTGGCACTAGCTACTCAATACAGTAATGGGGAGGTTCAAAGATTTCTTGAAAATTCAGTAGGTATTACCAGGTCTATTCCCCATTACATTCAAAGATGGGATATTAAACAATAAAAGAAAATAATATACTGAGCTTTAAAGCTTTCTTTATAGCAGTTCTGTTTTAGTGTAGAATCTTCCCCCTGCAGAATTTATAGTAGGACTGTTCCCTATATTAATACTAGAACAAAAACAGGGATGATTCGTCCGTATAAAAAATAAAAGAATCTTTATTTCCACAGATTTAAAAAACTCACAGAGTCCATGTTACAAAATCCAAATGTAGACCCTATCTGACACATTACACCCTTGGATGTTGTACCATGGACTCTGTGGGGTTTTTAAATCTGTGGAAATAAAGATTCTTTTATTTTTATACGGACGGATCATCCCTGTTTTTTGTTCTAGTATTAATATAGGGAACAGTCTTACTATAAATTCTGCAGGGGGAAGATTGCCAGAAGGTCCGCCCGTGTATAGGGATAGCCAACTTGCTTCCATTGGATCCCACACTGCATGTGACGGCCTAGCCACGTGGGTGGTGACGTACCCCAAAGAGTTCGGATGTGGGTGCATGGTGCGGCAGACACTGTACTCCAAATGGACAGTTGCTGGTCCGTAACTAGGCTCGGTTGGATCCAGGTTTTTTCTGCCAACACCTTGATACTAACACTTGAAGGTCCTTAATTCCGGATGGAATATAAACCACAGCCACTGCAGTTTGGAGGTAATATTAGTTTCTACCTTTGGTATAAGCAAGTCGTTTCTACATATCATCTGAGATGGTAATTGTATGCTATACTGTATATATATATATATATATATATATATATATATATATATATATATATATATATATACAGCTCCTACATTAATAACCCATAATTCTCCAGTAGGCAAATTATTTTAGTATAAACTTTCAAACATGATTAGTCTGCTAGATTTTAGTAAAAATGTTCTGCCAGATAAATCTGTTTATTAAATAGATGTGTTATGTTTAATGTAATGTATTCACTGATAATTAATAATTTCTGATTCTACCATAGAAGGGATTGTACAGCAATTTAATACAGACTAAATCATAATTTTCTGATAAATCATATTACAGCCAACTGAATATTTTAGATGATAATGACATAGACAGCCACAATTTCTACGGTATTACCCTTCTATACATGTCTAAGTGTTTATTCGCCAATATGCTGGAATATGTATGTTTTATTTATTATGCTTTTCTTAACGTATTTAATGAATTCTACTGAAGATGTAAAGATTAATGATGTATCAAAGTATTAAACTGGAAAAACCTATCAGTTTTAAAGTTAATTAACCACTAAATTATAGGATTTATGAAGGATCTTTTCTTCATTTTTGTCTATCAGGTTAGAGTCTTAGATTCATGTAGCAATATGATGTTTAATATTTATAAGCTGCTAATCAGAGGCAAGGGCAGATGGGTGAGGAGGGCAGAAGTTAGGTAGGCCAGAACAGCTCTTACTTTTAACCATACATTAATTAGGGCCCCCATTCTACATCCTACTTGTCAGTGCGTGAGGGGTCTCTCACCGTCATTATGTTGTAGCTGTTGGTAGCACATTAGCAAAGCAAGATGAAAGCACAGAGATATCTAATTTAGCACAAGAACAAATCTGCTTATTCCTTGACCCATCTATACTGTGTCATTGGTAGTTTTACAGGAGCACAATGACCCATATGGTCAAATGCTGTTGGTCGGCTGATGATTTGATTATAATGCACTAAAATATTTCAAGTGTCACTTTACAATAATAACTAATATGAAACTTTAATTACAGAATATCAAGCAACTCTGCTGTTAGATATTTTTTGTAATACAAATATGATATTAGTTCTGCTTAGAAATACAACAAGAAAATAAAACTGAGATAGTAACAACTATGGCCTCTAGTTATCAACGTGTCTACTTACCTGCCTTCGCCGGCCCAATATGCCCGCCTAAGCTCGCCTACCATTGCCGCCGCGGACCTGAATAAGCTCGCCAAAGTTAGCAAAAAAGCTGTCAAAAAGTCGCGCACCAAGTACGGGGCGATGAGCAGCGGACTTTGATAGTTATCACTCATCCGATCTCGCTGCTCTTCGACTTTTTCCCAGCTTTATTGATAAGCTGTCACTAAGCACCCACACTAAACTACACTGTTCTACCCCCTATACCGGCGCCCCCGGAGCCCTCCGCAACTAAATAAAGTTATTAACCCCTAAACCGCCGCTCCTAGACCCCGCCACAACTATAATAAATGTATTAACCCCTAAACCGCCGCTCCCGGAGCCCACCGCCACTCTAATAAACTGATTAACCCCTAAACCACCGCTCCCGGACCCCGCCGCCACCTACATAATACCTATTAACCCCTATCCTGCCCCCCCTATACCGCCGCCACCTATAATACATTTATTAACCCCTATCCTGCCGATCCCGTACCCCGCCGCAACTAAATAAATTGTTTAACCCCTAAACCGCGCTCCCGGACCCCGCTGACACCTATATTAAACTTATTAACCCCTAATCTGCCCCCCTACACCGTTGCCACCTATCATAATTTTATTAACCCCTATCCTGCCCCCCCCTATACCGCTGCAACCTATAATAAAATTATTAACCCCTAAACCTAAGTCTAACCCTAACCCTAACACCCCCCTAACTTAAATATTAATTAAATAAATCTAAATAAATATCACTCTTATTAAATTAGTTATTCCTATTTAAAACTAAATACTTACCTATAAAATAAACCCTAATATAGCTACAATATTACTAATAATTATATTGTAGCTATTTTAGGATTTATTTTTATTTTACAGGCAAATTTGAATTTATTTTAACTAGACACAATAGCTATTAAATAGTTATTAACTATTTAATAGCTACCTAGTTAAAATAAAGACAAATTTACCTGTAAAATAAAAACTAACCTAAGTTACAATTACACCTAACACTACACTATCATTAACTAAATTATTCCTATTTAAAAATAAATACTTACCTGTAAAATAAACCATAAGGCCTAGATTTAGAGTTGGGCGGTAGCCGTCAAAACCAGCGTTAGAGGCTCCTAACGCTGGTTTTTACCGCCCTCTGGTATTTGGAGCCAGTCATTAAAGGGTCTAACGCTCACTTTCCAGCCGCGACTTTTCCATACCGCAGATCCCCTTACGTTAATTTCGTATCCTATCTTTTCAATGGGATCTTTCTAACGCCGGTATTTAGAGTCGTGGCTGAAGTGAGCGTTAGAAATCTAACAACAAAACTCCAGCCGCAGAAAAAAAACAGTAGTTAAGAGCTTTCTGGGCTAACGCCGGTTTATAAAGCTCTTAACTACTGTGCTCTAAAGTACACTAACACCCATAAACTACCTATGTACCCCTAAACCGAGGTCCCCCCACATCGCCGCCAATCTATTAAAATTTTTTAACCCCTAATCTGCCGACCGCACACCGCTGCCACCTACATTATCCCTATGAACCCCTAATCTGCTGCCCCTAACACCGCCGACCCCTATATTATATTTATTAACCCCTAATCTGCCGCCCCCGCTATCGCTGACCCCTGCATATTATTATTAACCCCTAATCTGCCACTCCGTACACTGCTGCCACCTACATTATAGCTATGTACCCCTAATCTGCTGCGCCTAACACCGCCGACCCCATATTATATTTATTAACCCCTAATCTGCCCCCCTCCACCTGCCTACACTTATTAACCCCTAATCTGCTGAGCGGACCGCACCGCTACTATAATAAAGTTATTAACCCCTAATCCGCCTCACTCCCGCCTCAATAACCCTATAATAAATAGTATTAACCCCTAATCTGCCCTCCCTAACATCGCCGACACATAACGTCAATTATTAACCCCTAATCTGCCGACCGAATCTCGCCGCTACTGTAATAAATGGATTAACCCCTAAAGCTAAGTCTAACCCTAACACTAACACCCCCCTAAATTAAATATAATTTAAATCTAACAAAATAAATTAACTCTTATTAAATAAATTATTCCTATTTAAAGCTAAATACTTACCTGTAAAATAAACCCTAATATAGCTACAATATAAATTATAATTATATTGCTGCTATTTTAGGATTAATATTTATTTTACAGGCAACTTTGTATTTATTTTAACCAGGTACAATAGCTATTAAATAGTTAAGAACTATTTAATAGCTAAAATAGTTAAAATAATTACAAAATTACCTGTAAAATAAATCCTAACCTGAGTTACAATTAAACCTAACACTACACTATCAATAAATTAATTCAATAAAATACCTACAATTATCTACAATTAAACCTAACACTACACTATCAATAAATTAATTAAATACAATATCTACAACTTTTTGTTGTACTTTTGAACTTTTTTAATTTAGAATAGGGTAGGGCATTTTTTTATTTTGGGGGGCTTTGTTATTTTATTAGGGGGCTTAGAGTAGGTGTAATTAGTTTAAAATTGTTGCAATTTTTTTCTAATGTTTGTAAATATTTTTTTATTTTTTGTAACTTAGTTCTTTTTTATTTTTTGTACTTTAGTTAGTTTATTTAATTGTATTTATTTGTAGGAACTGTATTTAATTTATTTATTGATAGTGTAGTGTTAGATTTAATTGTAGATAATTGTAGGTATTTTATTTAATTAATTTATTGATAGTGTAGTGTTAGGTTTAATTGTAACTTAGGTTAGGATTTATTTTACAGGTAATTTTGTAATTATTTTAACTAGGTAACTATTAAATAGTTATTAACTATTTAATAGCTATTGTACCTGGTTAAAATAATTACAAAGTTGCCTGTAAAATAAATATTAATCCTAAAATAGCTACAATATAATTATAATTTATATTGTAGCTATATTAGGATTTATTTTACAGGTAAGTATTTAGCTTTAAATAGGAATAATTTATTTAATAAGAGTTAATTTATTTTGTTAGATTTAAATTATATTTAATTTAGGGGGGTGTTAGGGTTAAAGTTAGACTTAGCTTTAGGGGTTAATAAATTTATTATAGTAGCGGTGAGCAATCAGCCAATCAGATTCAAGTTCAATCCGATTGGGTGATCCAATCAGCCAATCAGATTGAGCTCGCATTCTATTGGCTGTTCTGATCAGCCAATAGAATGCGAGCCCAATCTGATTGGCTGATTGGATTAGCCAATCAGATTTTTCCTACCTTAATTTTGATTGGCTGATAGAATCCTATCAGCCAATCGGAATTCGAGGGACGCCATCTTGGATGTCAACCGCAAATACACTGGATTTGCCTTAGTTATCAAACCCTACAGACCGGCAAAAGTAGAATTTAGTGATGTAACATACGATCCACCGGACTCAGTCCGACACAGATCGATGCTTACGTCACCACAGATGTTCCGAACGCAAGTTCGGCACTATCTGACTACTTTTGGAAGTTATAAAATTTCTACCAGGTACTTTTGGAAGTTATCAAATTCCTACCAGGTACTTTTCCGGCCCAGCGTACCTGGTTTTCAATCCGCCGCCCTGGAGGCGGCGGATGCCATAGGAATCAATGGAAGTCTGAAAGCAGCGAAAGTTCATGTTCGCTGCTGCCCAATATCCCATTGATTTCCATGGGAAATGTCTACACCTAACACCCTAACATGTACCCCGAGTCTAAACACCCCTAATCTGCCCCCCCTACACCGCTGCAACTAAATAAAGTGTTTAACCCCTAAACCGCCGCTCCCGGAGCCCACCGTCACCTAAATTATACTTATTAACCCATAATCTGCCCCCCATACCGCCGCAACTGTAATAAATGTATTAACCCCTAAACCATCGCTCCCGGAGCCCACCGGACCTCTAATTAAGTGTTTAACCCCTAATCTGCTGCCCCCTATACCACTGCCACCTACCTACATTTATTAACCCCTAATCTGCCGCTCCCAACCTCACCGACACTATATTAAATGTATTAACCCCTAAATCTAAGTCTAACCCTAACACCCACAAACGTAAATATAATTTAAATATATCTAAACAAAATTACTATCATTAAATAAATTATTCCTATTTAAAACTAAATACTTACCTATAAAATAAACCCTAAGATAGCTACAATATAACTAATAGTTACATTGTATCTAGCTTAGGGTTTATTTATATTTTACAGGCAACTTTGTATTTATTTTAACTAGGTAGAATAGTTATTAAATAGTTATTAACTATTTAATAACTTCCTAGTTAAAATAAATACAAATATACCTGTAAAATAAAACCTAACCTAAGTTACAATTACACATATCACTACACTATAATTAAATAAATTCCCTAAACTGAATGCAATTAAATACAATTAAAAACAATTATCTAAAGTACATAAAAAACAAACACTAAATTACAGAAAATAATAAAATAATTAAAAAAAATTAAACTAATTACACCTAATCTAATCCCCCTAAAAAAATAAAAAAGCCCCCCAAAATAATAAAAAGCCCTACCCTATACTAAATTACGAATAGCCTTTAAAAGGGCCTTTTACGGGGCATTGCCCCAAAGTAATCAGCTCTATTACCTGTAAACAAAAAGTACAATACCCCCCAACATTAAAACCCCCCACCCACACACCCAACCCTACTCTAAAACCCACCCAATCCCCCCTTAAAAAAACATAACACTAACCCCTTGAAGATCACCCTACCTTGAGACGTCTTCACCCAGCCGGGCCGAAGTCCTCCACATAGCCGGGCGAAGTGGTCCTCCAGACGGGCAGAAGTCTTCATCCAGGCTCTATCTTCATCTATCTGGCACGGAGCTGCTCCATCTTCAAGACATCCAACGCGGAGCATCCTCTTCATCCGGAGTCTTCTTGAACAATGACGGGTCCTTTAAGTGACGTCATCCAAGATGGCTTCCCTTGAATTCCGATTGGCTGATTCTGATCAGCCAATAGAATGCAAGCTCAATCCTATTGGCTAGTTGGATCAGCCAATAGGATTGAACTTCAATCCTATTGGCTGATTGCATCAGCCAATAGCTTTTTCCTACCTTAATTCCGATTGGCTGATAGAATTCTATCAGCCAATCGGAATTCAAGGGATGCCATCTTGGATGACATCACTTAAAGGACCCGTCATTGTTCAAAAAGACTCCGGATGAAGAGGATGCTCTGTGTCGGATGTCTTGAAGATGGAGCCGATCCACGCCGGATGGATGAAGATAGAAGATGAAGACTTCTGCCCATCTGGAGGATCTCTTATGGCCGGCTTCGATGAAGACTTCTGCCCGTCTGGAGGACCACTTCGCCCGGCTTCGTGGAGGATTTCAGCCCGGCTGGGTGAAGACGTCTCAAGGTATGGTGATCTTCAAGGGGTTAGTGTTAGTTTTTTTTAAGGGGGGATTGGGTGAGTTTTAGAGTAGGGTTGTGTGTGTGGGTGGTGGGTTTTAATGTTGGGGGGGTATTGTACTTTTTTTTACAGGAAATAGAGCTGATTACTTTGGGGCAATGCCCCGGAAAAGGCCCTTTTAAGGGCTATTCGTAATTTAGTATAGGGTAAGGCTTTTTATTATTTTGGGGGGCTTTTTTATTTTATTAGGGGGATTAGATTAGGTGTAATTAGTTTTAAAAATTGTAATTATTTTTATTATTTTTTGTAATTTAGTGGGGGGTTTTTGTACTTTAGATAATTGTTTTGAATTGTATTTAGTTTAGGAAATTTATTTAATTATAGTGTAGTGTTAGGTGTAATTGTAACTTAGGTTAGGTTTTATTTTACAGGTATATTTGTATTTATTTTAACTACGAAGTTATTAAATAGTTAATAACTATTTAGTAACTATTCTACCTAGTTAAAATAAATACAAAGTTGCCTGTAAAATAAAATAAATCCTAAACTAGCTATGTTACTAATGTAACTATTAGTTATATTGTAGCTAGCTTTGGGTTTATTTTATAGGTAAGTATTTAGTTTTAAATAGGTATAATTTATTAAGATTTAGTTAAATTATATTTAAGTTAGGGGGTGCTAGGGTTAGTGTTAGACTTAGGTTTAGGGGTTAATACATTTAATATAGTGGCGGCGGTGTGGGGGGCAGATTAGGGGTTAATAAATATAATGTAGGTGGCGGCGGTGTAGGGGGGCAGATTAGAGGTTAATAAATATAATGTAGGTGGCAGTGGGCTCCGGGAGTGGCGGTTTAGGGGTTAAACACTTTATTAAGTTGTGGCAGGGTCCGGGAGCAGCAGGATAGGGGTTAATAACTTTATGTAGGTGGCGGTGGTATAGGGGGCGGAAGATTAGGGGTTAATATGTATAATGTAGGTGGCGGTGGGCTCCGGGAGCGGCGGTTTAGGGGTTAATACATTTATTAGAGTTGCGGTGTGCTCCGGGAACGGCGGTTTAGGGGTTAATACATTTATTAGAGTTGCGGTGGGCTCCTGGAGTGGTGGTATAGGGGTAAAACAGTATAGTGTGGGTGCTTAGTGACAGGGTACCAAGAAAGCTGTAAAAAAGCCGAAGAGCAGCAAGATCGATGACTGTTAGTTAACAACAGTCCGCTGCTCATCGCCCCGTACTTGGTGTGCAGCTTTTTGACAGCTTTTTTGATAATTTTGGAGAATGTATTCAGGTCCGCGGCAGCGATGTTAGGCGAACTTAGGTGTTCTTATTGGTGCCGTCGAATGCAAGAAAGTCGACGGCTTGATAAATAGAGGTCTTTGCCTTTAATTTGATGCCTGCAATTTTTATGGTTTCTAATATATTTTTAGCTAGATATTAAACAAACCCAAGGGGAAAAAAAAGTAATAATTATAGAGAATCAGTATACAAACCTATTAAAACCAAAAAGATGTAGGCCCAGATTACAAGTGGTGCACTAATGCTAGCATGAGACACGATAAGCAGTATCGCTGGACTGTGCTAAAATTATTGCGTAACTCAATATTACAAGTCAAAGGTAAAGCAGATTTACCAGAGAAGGTTTAGGGTGGCTGACATCGCTCTACCGCACCCATTACTTTCAATGGGTATCGCAATCATGTTAAATAGCTCTGATATAGTTTAAAGTTATTGGTTGCACTCAAGAGAAAGCCCAAATATCGCTATAAGAATTAGAGTGAGTGACCTGACACCTGAAGCAAAGTGTAGGGGTTAAAAAACACATGTAAAGCATATTAAAATAAAGTATTACACTCATATAGAAAATTTTTAATAAAAAAAATCAAACATTTATATTGATAAAAAGGGTTTAAAGGTATACTGTATAAGGCAAGGTGGTTGCTTGGAAAGGGCTTATATGTGTGTGTATATATATATATATATATATATATATTATATGTATGTATGTATTTATAAATATGTGTATGTATACATGTCTATATGTGCATATATTTGTATACAGGTGCACACATATATAGACATATACAGTATATACACTTTTGAGCCCTATCCCATCATATATATTTTTTTATTTTTTTATTTATTTATTATGTTTTCAGTTTACAAGAAACAAACAATCATTGTACTGCATAGTTGTAAACTCTTAAGCCTGCAAAGATTACAAAGTCAATTTTAACTATTAACTTGCGTTCCAGTCTAAAACCATTCACTGATAGATATTAAAACTATCATTCTTACCTAATATCTCCTACAGACTAATTCTCCTATTATCATCGAATCTCCTATGAATCATCCTGGATCCGGGAGTCGGGGGGGGGGAGCGACACAGACAGGTCCATGTATCAGTAGTCCTACCAACCGTAGTGATCTTGTCAATGTGTTGTGTCTTGAAGTGGTAAATGTAAATTTTCCCATAAAAATCTGGCATCTAAGAAGAAGGAGAGCTTGTTCCGTTTTAGGAACCCATACTCTTCTAGTACCATGAGTTCATTGGTTCTTTCGATCCACGACTCCTTAGTTGGGGGGAAGGTTGTCCTCCATGCTCTAGTTATTAATGAACGAGCTCCATTCAATCCTATCTGTACTACCAGAGATCTCAGCTTACATGTAATGTGGGTAGTGTCGTTTAATAATGCTATTCTGGCTGTTAATTTAAATGTGTCGCCCACCAATCTTTGGAGGTATACTTCCACCTCCTTCCATAGTTTTTTAATTACAGGACAATCCCACCATATATGTAGTAGGCATCCCTGTCCCCCGCATCCCCTCCAACACATACGCGAAGAGTCAGGGTATATTGTGTTCAGTCTAGTTGGAGTTAAGTACCAACGAGACAAAAGTTTATAGTTCATTTCGAGTATTTGTGGGGAGGTAGAGGATTTTTTAGTCCTTTGGAACACATTGTGCCAGTCTTTCCTATCTATCTCTGCATGAAGGTCATGCGCCCACCTCGTTGTGAAGTTTGGTAATGTGGTATTTTGAGGTTCTAGCAAAAGGTGGCGTGATACTGACAAAGGGCTCTGAATTGTCTTTTCACTGTTACATAACCGTTCGAAGGGGGTCAAAGAGCGGAGGAACTCCTTCTTGTGTGGTGATGTCTGTAGGAAATGTTGGAGTTGTGCATACTTAAGCCAGAGTATGTATCGTCCTTCTGCAGAGGTCTCTAACCTGTGTCTGCTCAGTAACCTCCCCTCCTCAATAAATCTACATAATGGAATTGTGTATCCCCATTCCTTAAGTCTTCTAAATCCCCTATCCAGACCCCCTACCATTTCTGTGTTGAGAACTATAGGGAACAGTGGGGATCTAATGGATGAAATATGAGGATATAAGGTCTTTATCTTCTCCCATTCCTAAAAGAAGTGCTTATGTACATTTAATTGTCCGCATTGTGGTGGTCTTAAATCCGAGGGGACCCAACACACTGCTCCCAAAAATGGAATCTGTAGGATATGGGAATCAATAGACACCCATGCTTTATGAGATGATGAACCATGCCAGTCCAGAATTCTCTGGAGAGTCACTGCATGATAATACTCCTCAATTCTTGGTAATCCCACCCCACCCATAGTTGTAGATCTGTGTAGGGTGCTTCTATTAACCCTGGGTTTTATCTTGCCCCATACATAGGTGTTTATCTGTCTTTGTACCCGTGTCAAGAACCCATAGGGAAGGTGGATTGGCAAGGCTTGTAGTAGGTATAGGATTTTAGGTAGTATTGTCATTTTAATAGAGTGAATTCTACCCCACCATGAGAGTGTTTTAGTGGCCCAAGTGTTCAGATCTCTTGATATATTATTGAATAGGTTTTTCTTGAAGAGGGTTGAGGGGCTCAGGGAGAGGTAGATACCTAGATATCTGACTGACTCTGACTGTAGACGCAAGGGACAAACCCGTGAAAGTTTTTGGAAATCTGGTGGACTCAGTGATATATTCAGTACTTCTGACTTAGTTTGATTTATTACAAAATTTGAAAAAGTGCTGAATTTCTCAATTTCCCTGAGTATCATTGGGATGGTGCTATTGGGGGTGGTGACAGAGAAGAGAACATCATCTGCGTACATTGCGATTTTAAATTCATTAGGCCCTATAGATATACCATGTATATCTTTGTTGGCGCGTATGTGAGCTGCGAGTACCTCCATAGTCAATATAAACAAGATGGGGGACAGTGGGCACCCCTGTCTTGTGCTGTTTTGGATCAAAAATGGGTCTGATAGCATGCTATTTACTCTTACTCTGGCCTGTGGGCAAGTGTAAAGGCTACAGACTCTATCTATCATTTTGGGGCCGAATCCAAATATTTCTAATGTTTTTTTAAGGAATTGCCAATTTGTCCTATCGAACACCTTTTCTGCATCCGTTGTCATTATTACTGCCGGTATGTTGTGAAATTTTGCATATGACGATAGTGTTAACGCCCGTATTGTGTTGTCTCGTGCTTCACGACGAGGTGTGAAGCCCACCTGATCAGTGTGTATGATATTGTTCAATACTAAGTTTATACGGTTTGCTATAAGTTTGCTAAAAATCTTTATGTCCGAATTGAGCAAGGAGATAGGTCTGTAGCTACCCATTTGATCCTGTGGTTTATCTGGCTTTAATATAACCGCAATGTGCGCCGTTAACATTTTGGGTGAGAATTTTAAGTCACTGTCTATGGCCTGGAATACGAACAATAAGTGAGGGGCCAAAATGTGCTTGAAAGTTTTGTAATATGAGTTAGTGAACCCATCTGGACCCGGACTTTTCCCTGTTGGGAGATGGGAGATAACTGTCAGGATTTCTTTTTGTGTGAATGGCATGTCCAGATCTCTTTTCTGAGATTCTGTCAGGGGGTTCAGGTTGGCAGTTTGTATATATTGTTCCATGTCTCTGATATGTGACGGCGTGTCTAATTGTTCTAGATTGTAAAGTCTTTCGTAAAAGTCCCTGAAACTGTCTGCTATTTCCTTGCTGTCATGGATATCCGTCCCAGACTGTTTTTGTATTTTGTGTACATGTGTTTGACCAGTTTTGGCGCTCAGAGCCCTTGCCAGTAGTGATCCCACTCTGTTTCCCTCGTAAAAGAAAGTTTTTCTTAGTTTAAGTGCTGACTTCTGTGCCTCCCTTGTAAGTATATTGTTAAGGTCTGCTCTGGCTTTAGTTATTAGCGTTAGAAGGTTAGGGTCTTTTGGTCGTTGTTTATGTTCTATTTCTAGTTCTCGTAATCTAGAGAGTAAGGAGTCTACTGTCATGTTGTATGTTTTCTTCATATAAGCTTTATGTTTGATGCACTCCCCTCGGACCACTGCCTTATGTGCCTCCCAAATGTTGAGTGATGATACCTCTGTGTTCATGTTAAACTGGAAGTATTCTGTGATTGAGGTGGTTAAAGCCTTATTTGTTAGTGGATGGTTCAGGAGATACTCATCTAACCTCCAAATAAAAGGGCTTACTGGGGTTTCTGGCCAATGTATGGAAACAGAGACCAATGAATGATCCGCCCATGTGGTTGGTTGGATATCTGAGTCTGTCACAAAGGATAAGCTGGATTGATCTATGTACAGATAATCCAGCCGCGAGTATGAAGCCCACGGGTGTGAGTAAAATGTATAATTCTTTTGTAGGGGATGCTGTACCCTCCAAATATCTATCAATCCAAGTTGTCGGAAACATTTATAAACCAAGTCTGGAGGTCTATGAGCTGCACTAGTATTAATGGAAGTTGTGTCCAGGAGGGGGTCCATGGTTACATTGAGATCCCCTCCTAAAATCAACACACCCTTCCTATGTTCTAGGACCAGGGAGAGTAGTCTTCTAAAGAAGGGTGTCCTACCTGAGTTGGGTGCGTAAATATTGACAAATGTCACTGGTCTATTATATATTAATCCTATTACTATGAGTATTCTACACTCTCTGTCCCCTACTGTGTTGATCAGCTGAAAAGGTGTGCTGCGGTGTAACAGTATACCCACCCCATTTTTTTTTTTTTCGTTGGAATTAAAGTATCCTGTTGGGAAGTCCCTTGACGAGAATTTGGGCTCCGAGGTTTTTGAAAAGTGGGTTTCCTGAACAAATATGACTGAGCTTTTTTGCTTAGCAAACCACCTAAGGGCAATAGATCTTTTTGAGGGGGAGTTGAGACCCTTTGCGTTCTGGGAAACTATGGTTATATTTCTATGCATTTTGTCTTATCAAATGTGGGTGTGTAGTCTTACCTTGTGACTTGATGACATCTTTTGGAAACGCCTGTATCGCTCCCCAGCCCGGAGGACTCTGAGAAAAGCTCTGTGATTGTAAGAAATAACTTAAGCAATTTAGGAGAAATTTCTGTAAATGGAACAAAAAGAACACATAAATATTAAATAACTTACTAACTATAAACTGAACAGTAAACCTAACAATATAGTCTGTCCCATTATAGACTAATCTCATATTCTACAAGTGGGAGGAGACAGCAAACCAACTGCTGCTGCTACTCCTGCCAATTGAAAAACGAAAAGTAATGTCCAAAATTTATGTAACAGTTTCTGGAATCATGTAGTAAAAGCCTGTTGGTAGAAAGAGAGATAAAGACAGCCAAGGCTCTACAAACCATCTGCCGCTACCATTTTAGACTAATGGTCTATTTATACCTTATCATGTCCAGTAATAACCTTGGGTCTTCTCTATATTGAGGAGAGTCCTGTGAACACTGCTATCAGTAGCTTCATAGCGGAGCGATGTTGCTGGAATCTTTGTACGTATGTTTCAGAGCCATCGATTTCGCTTTCCTCTGGACTGTTGTCCATTTTTGTCTCTGTGCTTTCGGTGGTAGATGCTGGACTGGACCATCTTCTTGTCCTTTGCCAGATTCCGCGGGTATCCTTGGTTTTGCAATATTTAATTGTGTACAGAAAGTGTCTAAGTCCTCCAGGTCTTTATAAACAGCCTCTTTATTGTCTTTTAAAGCTCTCAGAGAGAAGGGGAAGCCCCAACGATAGGGTACTCCTAAACTTCTCAGGTGCACTGTGAGAAATCCCACATCCCGGCGTTTTGATAAAGTGAGGGGACTTAGGTCTGCATATATTTGAAGAGGGGTGTCTAAGTAACGAACAGGTGATTTTTTTCTTGCTGCTGCCAAGATGTTTTCCTTGTCTTGGAAATAATGACACTTCAGGATAACGTCCCTAGGCGGTGCCGAGGGTTGTGGTTTCGGCCTTAATGCTCTGTGAGCTCTGTCTAACATTATGTCCGTGTCGGGGTCTGTATCAAGCAGGAAGTGAAACAAATCTTGTAGATATTGTTGTAAATTTGCAGGCAAGATGGTTTCTGGTATCCCTCTTATCCTTAAATTCTGTCTGCGACCTCTGTTGTCTAGGTCCTCAATTTGATTTTGCAATTGTATAATCTCAGTGGTCTGATGCTGGAGTTGCAGTGTGGTCAAATTTGTAGATTCCGACACCTCCTCAGCATATTCCTCAAGTTGTACAACTCTGTTGCCTAATTCCGTGATGTCTTTCTTAACTTCAGCCATGCCATCTCTGATTAGTTGGCTAACCTGCTGCATGAATGTTGAAAAATCCTCTTTGGAGGGTAAAGCCTTTAGGTCTGCTCTAGTAAGGGGAGAGTCTGCTTCATGTGTGGTATCTTCCGTGTGAGCCCTTTCTTCTTCTAAGTTGGAAGTGGGAGAGCTTGGTGTTATGGCGCCAGGTGTAACCACTGTCTTAAAGAAAGAGTTCATTTTAGAACCTGAGGGGTTTACTTGTTTTTGAACTTTGTCCATTTTTTGTTGTCTTTTGGACGTCATGTCGATGCTTGAAATGTCTCTGTTCTGGGACAAAAGCTGCTTAGTGTTGTGTTGTAGCCTGTAAGACCCTGTGCCAGCAGTAATGTTATCTGTTTTGCAAAGTAACTCTCTACATAAGGCTATATCCTTAGAGCAGCCTGCACTGGGTCTCACGACACTATCCTATCTCTATGGTGGATTGCAAGGTATCCTTTGAGATGTATATGCGCTGTCTGTGTTTCACAGAGCTGTAGATTTACAACCTGAGCAATACACCAGAATACTGTGAGAGGCTCCGCTCTAGCTTGAGGGATGATCTGTAACCCCTGCACATACAGTTGTTTAAGGTATGCCTAAACAGGCATCTTCTATGTATAGGGGTTTCTTGATGCAGTTGTCACATAGCCTCCCTACCCTTTGCTGTTTCTTACTAGGTTGCAGATTATGCTGACTGCATGTTTATAACATTCTCTCTCTATCTCTCATTGGGCTGCAGGAGTGTGGCAAGGGCTGTGCAAGAAGCAGGTTTTAATATGGTATCTACCACACAGTAGTTATGTTGTTGTGATGCTTATAAGATTAATTCTATTCCACAGCCCCCTGTTGCTTGCTGCTCTACTATTTTATGTCCCATGCATGCTTGAAATAAAGTCCAAATATAAAGCTCTGGCAGCCAACCTCCCAAACACTTATTATCCCTGTGTGAGGTTATACCTTAGCTGACACGACCGTCTGTCAAAGATGGCGGGCTCCCGTTCTCCCCTCACTGAGTCCTGCAAGTGCTGAGGTGTATATGTCAGTCGGTGCCTTCACCGATCTGTCTGCTGTGCCGCTATGATGTTTCGGCTGTGTCCGGTAAGCTCAGACCCACCACCACTTCTCCTTTTAGCTCTGCCACAAATGGCGGTTCGCGCCACTGATATTAAGTTATTTAGGCCCTGTCGGTGTCAAGTGAGGAGCCGTATCCGCTTCCCCGAAAGCTGGTTCTCTTCTCACAAGGTGCCGTTGTGTGCCCGTGGGTTTCCCCTGACACCTACTCAGCCAGAACTTTTGTTTTGGTCACTTGGACTGCTTTTAAATGTTAAGGCAGGAGTTAGCTTCACGGAGCACTAAGTATTTGCAGCCATGCTGTTTCTTGGCCGGCTCCGCCTCCCCCCATCATATATTTTTTATCAATTTTAAAAGGTTTTATTGCTTTTCTAATATAAATACTTAAAATTCCTATATTCTTCATTGAAATAAAATGTTCTTTTCATTCTAAAATATATATTTATCTTGATATACTATAAATACATACACAACAAATAGACCGTCTGGCACTCTCTTGCAACCACACAGCTAGATTGAAAGCAAAAAAGAAGACTTACGGCTAGATTTAGAGTTTTGTCGGTAACGACCCGCGTAGCTAACGCTGGCTTTTTTCTGGCCGCACCTTTTAAATAACTCTGGTATTGAGAGTTCACAGAATGGCTGCGTTAGGCTCCAAAAAAGGAGCGTATAGCATATTTAACGCCACTGCAACTCTCTATACCAGAGTTGCTTACGGACGCGGCCAGCCTCAAAAACGTGCTCGTGCACGATTCCCCCATTGAAAACAATGGGGCTGTTTGAGCTGTTCCGATCAGCCAATAGAATGCGAGCTCAATCTGATTGGCTGATCGGATCAGCCAATCGGATTGAACTTGATTCTGATTGGCTGATTCCATCAGCCAATCAGAATTTTCCTACCTTAATTCCGATTGGCTGATAGAATCCTATCAGCCAATTGGAATTCGAGGGACGCCATCTTGGATGACGTCCCTTAAAGGAGCCTTCATTCGTCGGTAGTCCGTCGGGCCAGCAGGATGTTCCGCGTCGGAGGTCTGCAAGATGGATCCGGAAGAAAGAAGATTGAAGATGCCGTTGATAGAAGACTTCAGCAGGATCATGGACCTCTTCAGCTCCCGCTTGGATGATGACTTCAGCCGGATCATGGACCTCTTCAGCTCCCGCTTGGATGATGACTTCAGCCGGATCATGGACCTCTTCAGCTCCCGCTTGGATGATGACTTCAGCCGGATCATGGACATCTTCAGCCCCCCGCTTGGGCTTGGATCAGGACATCGGAGGAGCTCTTCTGGATCGATCGGTGAACCTGGTATGGTGAAGATAAGGTAGGAAGATCTTCAGGGGCTTAGTGTTAGGTTTATTTAAGGGGGGTTTGGGTTAGATTAGGGGTATGTGGGTGGTGGGTTGTAATGTTGGGGGGGGGTATTGTATATGTTTTTTTTACAGGCAAAAGAGCTGAATTCTTTGGGGCATGCCACGCATAGGGCTCTGTTCAGGGCTGGTAAGGTAAAAGAGCTTTGAACTTTAGTAATTTAGAATAGGGTAGGGCATTTTTTTATTTTGGGGGGCTTTGTTATTTTATTAGGGGGCTTAGAGTAGGTGTAATTAGTTTAAAATTGTTGTAATATTTTTCTGATGTTTGTTTTTTTATTTTTTGTACTTTAGTTAGTTTATTTCATTGTATTTATTTGTAGATATTGTATTTAATTAATTTATTGATAGTGTAGTGTTATGTTTAATTGTAGGTATTTTATTTAATTAATTTATTGATAGTGTAGTGTTAGGTTTAATTGTAACTTAGGTTAGGATTTATTTTACAGGTAATTTTGTAATTATTTTAACTATTTTAGCTATTGTACCTGGTTAAAATAAATACAAAGTTACCTGTAAAATAAATATAAATCCTAAAATAGCTATAATATAAATATAATTTATATTGTAGCTATATTAGGATTTATTTTACAGGTAAGTATTTAGCTTTAAATAGGAATAATTTATTTAATGAGAGTTAATTTATTTCGTTAGATTTAAATTATATTTAATTTAGGGGGGTGTTAGGGTTAGGGTTAGACTTAGCTTTAGGGGTTAATAAATTTATTAGAATAGCGGTGAGCTCCAGTCGGCAGATTAGGGGTTAATGTTTGAAGTTAGGTGTCGGCGATGTTAGGGAGGGCAGATTAGGGGTTAATACTATTTATTATAGGGTTAGTGAGGCGGATTAGGGGTTAATAACTTTATTATAATAGCGGGGCGGTCCGCTCGGCAGATTAGGGGTTAATAAGTGTAGGCAGGTGGAGGCGACGTTGTGGGGGGCAGATTTGGGGTTAATAAATATAATATAGGGGTCGGCGGTGTTAGGGGCAGCAGATTAGGGGTACATAAGGATAACGTAAGTAGCGGCTCTTTGCGGTCGGCAGATTAGGAGTTAATTATTGTAGGTAGCTGGCGGCGAAGTTGTGGGGGGCAGGTTAGGGGTTAATAAATATAATACAGAGGTCGGCGGTGTTAGGGGCAGCAGATTAGGGGTACATAAGGATAACGTAGGTGGCGGTCGGCAGATTAGGGGTTAAAAAAATTTAATCGAGTGGCGGCGATGTGGGGGGACCTCGGTTTAGGGGTACATAGGTAGTTTATGGGTGTTAGTGTACTTTAGAGCACAGTAGTTAAGAGCTTTATAAACCGGCGTTAGCCCAGAAAGCTCTTAACTCCTGACTTTTTTCTGCGGCTGGAGTTTTGTCGTTAGATTTCTAACGCTCACTTCAGACACGACTCTAAATACCGTAGTTAGAAAGATCCCATTGAAAAGATAGGATACGCAATTGACGTAAGGGGATCTGCGGTATGGAAAAGTCGCGGCTGAAAAGTGAGCGTTAGACCCTTTCCTGACTGACTCCAAATACCGGCGGTAGCCTAAAACCAGCGTTAGGAGCCTCTAACGCTGGTTTTCACGGCTACCTCCAAACTCTAAATCTAGGCCTTAGTTACAGCATTTACAATGTTATAGATGTGTATCTTGCAGCGCCAAGATGTCAACCATACAAGCTGTGCTCTTGTTGCGGAATCTCCCAACCAGATCCCAAAATGTCAATATATAAAAAGTGCTTAGTGAGTACAGCGCTACAAAATCCCAGACAGAAGGATTTGTGGCTAAAGATGGTGTCCACGATTGGTATAAATATATGTGACGAGTTGATAGTAATGCAAATAGCCTAAAGGTCTAAGTGCATGGATATTATAATATATACGAACAATAATAACTTATAATGGATCAGATACTCCTATATGTTAAGTTAAAAACCATTTATTTTGCTAATAACATATTACTGATAACATTTGATTTAAAAGGTCCTTGACAATATGTGTGTGCATAAAATACCTAAAAGTCCTTTAAAACACAGTTCTATGACAGGATATAAAAACAAATCTATGGTACCAATATGTGCACATAAAAATAGGGGGGTTCCGGAATACAGTCTTAGTACTGAAGAATGGTCATGAGATCCTATGTTATATCGACTTGGTAGAGTGTCCCAATAAAAAATGCAAAAAATTGTGTGAAAAAAAAAAAAAAATGTGAAAAAATTAAAAATTCAAAGATAAAATATATAAAAGTGTCGAAAAATCAAAAATATATCAAAAATATCAAAAATATATCAAAAATATAAAAATATATAAAAAATATAAAAATACAAAATTGTGATATCACAACTGTGAAAAAATATGTGAAGTGTTTCCAAAAAAAATACCTTGGTGATAGTCAAATATATCCTTAAAAATAGTGATATATATAAAATAGTGTAACAAATAAGGTGTAACAAATGTTCCCAAAAGTTACTGATAACTCCAAATGTAAATGGTAATGAAAAGTCTATTGAGACTTAAATGTGTCCAAAGTATATATCCAAACAGGTGTAGTTGTACTGTGTAGATCCTCTTCTTGAGGTGTGTATTAGAACTTCATTATAATATCTTGAACCTAAAAAATAATGAGAAAAACGGACATAGTGCAATAAAGCTACTAAAAAATAATTGTAGAGAAAATAAACTCACCAATATGATCCTGAGCCGTAATACCAGTTAGCCAACGCGTTTCGGTTCACATAGAACCTTTCTCAAGACTGGTATCGGCTCTATCGTATGTCTGCCTTAAATGTGTTTGTATGGCCAATAGGATTGGTTAATTTTTGCGCCAAAAGTTTGTGCGCCAAAAATTCCCGCCAAAATGTGCCGTTACGAAAAAGGCGTTTTTTAGTTGTATATGAGTCTTAATTTGATGCTTTTCTTATTACGTATTTTATAGTCATATATTTGTTCCATTATCGTCCTTATCCTTATAGTTGTTATGTCTTGTTAACCGGATGTTTTTACCGGAAATGGAGATTAACCGGAAGTGACATCATAGTTCGTGTGCGCACTTCCGGTTAGCGCATATTATACTTCTTCCCACAGAGACTGTGTCTCTGTGGATAACGGTTGTTGGTATTTGGCTCAGGATCTGTATAAATGTTAAAAAATGTTAAAAAATGGTTGATTTCACTAAACACAATCTTCAATGGATTGGTCCATTCCGGAGCACTAAAAAATACATACAAATAAATATAGAAATACAGAAGGTCCATTCTGGAGTACTAAAAAATACATACAAATATATGTAGAAATACAGATGCAATACAATAAAGATACATAGTTATATAAAGGGAAATACATAATTATATAAAAAATGGACTGTATATATAGCTTTTCAAATGGATTCAATAAAATCATATATGTTATTATTTCATCGGTCTGTTTAAGATCCATTATCCATTAATTAGGAACATACAGAAATATATAGAAAAATAAAGAATAAATTAATCAATAGAGACAGATGTATGCCTATAAATACATTTAAAGACCTATAGGAAGGAAATTTCGTTTCCTGTGTTACTTGGAGTCTGAGTCTAATGGTCCAACTGTACGTTGGTCACAGTGGACCCTAATTCTGATATACAGGTTATATGTGTACGTATGTGTGTGGGACAGTGTCTGTATATAAAAATATATGAGAATGACTTTCTCGATATTTGTATATAGAGACATATATATAAAAATGTATAAAAATATATAAAACTGAGAGTGGTGGGATAGGGACAGGAAGAATAAAAAGCAATAAGTTACAATATTAAAACAGAAGGTAAAACTGCTAGGTTAAAACATGGGTTAAGACGTCAGTTTTTCTAAGAAAAATGTCAGTGGTGTCTAAAATACCAGTGGTTTCTAAAATCTAAAACTTTAAAACTTAAAACTCCAAAGAACCAAACTCTTACAATGCACAAGTTTCAAAATGTCTAAGCTGGATGGCCCTTTGGTATATTTCCACAATTTTCACCCATTACATAGGTGTTGTAGGGGGTCAGATATGGGGTTATCATAGTAGATGGGATATTTCCGTGCTGCTATTTAGACCTTTGGGAAAGGTACAATCTAGCTGGAAAATCCACTTTGATTCTACTTTCAATAGTTGTCTTTCAAAATCTCCCCCTCTCCAATTTTTTAAAGGTCTGCTGATGCCCATATAAGCTATATATACAGTCCATTTTTTATATAATTATGTATTTCCCTTTATATAACTATGTATCTTTATTGTATTGCATCTGTATTTCTACATATATTTGTATGTATTTTTTAGTACTCCAGAATGGACCTTCTGTATTTCTATATTTATTTGTATGTATTTTTTAGTGCTCCGGAATGGACCAATCCATTGAAGATTGTGTTTAGTGAAATCAACCATTTTTTAACATTTTTTAACATTTATACAGATCCTGAGCCAAATACCAACAACCGTTATCCACAGAGACACAGTCTCTGTGGGAAGAAGTATAATATGCGCTAACCGGAAGTGCGCACACGAACTATGATGTCACTTCCGGTTAATCTCCATTTCCGGTAAAAACATCCGGTTAACAAGACATAACAACTATAAGGATAAGGACGATAATGGAACAAATATATGACTATAAAATACGTAATAAGAAAAGCATCAAATTAAGACTCATATACAACTAAAAAACGCCTTTTTCGTAACGGCACATTTTGGCGGGAATTTTTGGCGCACAAACTTTTGGCGCAAAAATTAACCCAATCCTATTGGCCATACAAACACATTTAAGGCAGACATACGATAGAGCCGATACCAGTCTTGAGAAAGGTTCTATGTGAACCGAAACGCGTTGGCTAACTGGTATTACGGCTCAGGATCATATTGGTGAGTTTATTTTCTCTACAATTATTTTTTAGTAGCTTTATTGCACTATGTCCGTTTTTCTCGTTATTTTTTAGGTTCAAGATATTATAATGAAGTTCTAATACACACCTCAAGAAGAGGATCTACACAGTACAACTACACCTGTTTGGATATATACTTTGGACACATTTAAGTCTCAATAGACTTTTCATTACCATTTACATTTGGAGTTATCAGTAACTTTTGGGAACATTTGTTACACCTTATTTGTTACACTATTTTATATATATCACTATTTTTAAGGATATATTTGACTATCACCAAGGTATTTTTTTTGGAAACACTTCACATATTTTTTCACAGTTGTGATATCACAATTTTGTATTTTTATATTTTTTATATATTTTTATATTTTTGATATATTTTTGATATTTTTGATATATTTTTGATTTTTCGACACTTTTATATATTTTATCTTTGAATTTTTAATTTTTTCACATTTTTTTTTTTTTTTCACACAATTTTTTGCATTTTTTATTGGGACACTCTACCAAGTCGATATAACATAGGATCTCATGACCATTCTTCAGTACTAAGACTGTATTCCGGAACCCCCCTATTTTTATGTGCACATATTGGTACCATAGATTTGTTTTTATATCCTGTCATAGAACTGTGTTTTAAAGGACTTTTATGTATTTTATGCACACACATATTGTCAAGGACCTTTTAAATCAAATGTTATCAGTAATATGTTATTAGCAAAATAAATGGTTTTTAACTTAACATATAGGAGTATCTGATCCATTATAAGTTATTATTGTTCGTATATATTATAATATCCATGCACTTAGACCTTTAGGCTATTTGCATTACTATCAACTCGTCACATATATTTATACCAATCGTGGACACCATCTTTAGCCACAAATCCTTCTGTCTGGGATTTTGTAGCGCTGTACTCACTAAGCACTTTTTATATATCAGCATTTACACCCAGGCTGGTCTGGGGTTAACTGCCTGATTCCCTTATAGCTGTGCAGATGGCTGTGAGTGTTGATGAGTTGAGCACCCAGGGCTGTGACTTTTGCAGGGACTAGGGACATGTACCAGTCTTGTTTTAAAGTGAAGTCCATTGCTGTGTTGTATATTTATATATATATATATATATATATATATATATACACACTGTATATAGCGATTCTGGCTTAGCATTTGGGAGTACGGCACGAGCGTTGGCTGGAACTATGTTGCTCTCTTATGAATTATAACATTTTTGTCTTGAAAAAGGCCCAAATTAGGGCAGAAACTTTTACAGTCTCTACTGGTTTTGCAATCATTTTGAAATAAAGTTTAACTTGGTTTGCAAAAAATCCTGTGAGTGCCCTTTATATTTGAGAATTCTTTTCTATATACACCATTGAGGATAGCACCCAGGTAGTAGATATACTGTGGAGGTTGGAGTGCTGGGCTACCGGCTAGTTACTATATATATATATATATATATATATATATATATATATATATATAAGGTACGACGAGTCCACGGATTCATACTTTACTTGTGGGATATTATCCTCCTGCTAACAGGAAGTGGCAAAGAGCACCACAGCAGAGCTGTCTATATAGCTCCTCCCTTAGCTCCACCCCCCAGTCATTCTCTTTGCCTACTACTCTAAGTACTAGGAAGGATAAAGTGAAAGAGGTGATAAAATATTATTTTTTTATTTTTTCAAGCAAGAGTTTTTTTATTTTAAATGGTACTGGTTTGTACTATTTAATCTCAGGCAGCAGATGGATGAAGACTTCTGCCTGGAGGCTGATGATCTTAGCATTTGTCACTAAGATCCAGAGCAGTTCCCACAGAATGGCTGAGGAGTACAAGAAACTTCAGTGTGAGGAACGTTTTTCATGCTATAAGCAGTGAGGTATGTTCAGTCATTTTTTTCTGGAGAGACTGTGGTATTTCAGAATTGACTGACAGTATCCCCATGAGGGAGAGGGTAAGCAGTAATCCTAAAAGATTTGGTTTGGGTTTCAGAACCCACATGGCTAGTTTGGAACCGCTCTGGTGCGGTTCCTTTAGGCTGTAAAAACATAGAGTGAGATGGGCGGGGCCTATTTTCGCGCCTCAGTTGCGCAGTTGTTATTGCAGAGCAAGCAGCAAGCTCCAACTCTGGTGGGCCCTTGTGGAAGTGTTGGGCCAAATCGAAGCTTTAACTCCATTTTTCCAACCCCTGAGGGCAGGTAGGCGCCACAGCAGGGCGGTGGCGAGGTGCAGGGGGTGTTTTTGTCCGGATTTAGGCCTTATTAACTATCCGGTTTTGCACAGTAAAGGGTTAACTGTTCCTTTCATTGTGGGGCAATCTCAGCTGCATTATTTGTATATCATATCAAAAAATTTAAAGGATTGTTGTATTTTAAAGCAGTTTTGCAGAACGTGTATGCTTTTTTTCTCTTAAAGGCGCAGTACCGTTTTTTGAGATTAGCCAATGTTCAATGTGTTTAGAAGCCATTGTGGAACCCCCACTTAAAATGTGTCCCTCATGCACTGAAAGGGCAATAAATTGCAAAGAACATATTTTAGCTAATAAAAGTATGTCGCAGGATGATTCTCAGTCAGAAGGGAATCAGGTTATGCCATCTAATTCTCCCCAAGTGTCACAACCATTAACGCCCGCACAAGCGACGCCAAGTACTTCTAGTGCGTCTAATTCTTTCACCCTGCAAGATATGGCCGCAGTTATGAATAATACCCTCACAGAGGTTTTATCAAAGCTGCCTGGGTTGCAGGGGAAGCGCAGTAGGTCTGGTGTGAGAGTAAATGCTGAGCCCTCTGACACTTTATTAGCCATATCCGATGTACCCTCACAATGTTCTGAGTTGGGGGTGAGGGATTTGCTGTCTGAGGGAGAGATTTCTGATTCAGGAAAGATGTTCCCTCAGACAGACTCAGATATGACAGCTTTTAAATTTAAACTAGAACACCTCTGCTTATTGCTCAGGGAGGTTTTAGCGACTCTGGATGATTGTGACCCTATTTTAGTTCCAGAGAAATAGTGTAAAATGGACAGATATCTAGAGGTTCCTGCCTACACTGATATTTTTCCGGTCCCTAAGAGGATTTCGGACATTGTTACTAAGGAGTGGGATAGACCAGGTATTCCGTTCTCTCCCCCTCCTACTTTTAAGAAAATGTTTCCCATATCAGACACCATGCGGGACTCGTGGCAGACGGTCCCTAAGATGGAGGGAGCTATTTCTACCCTGGCTAAGCGTACAACTATACCTAATGAGGACAGTTGTGCTTTCAAAGATCCTATGGATAAAAAAATTAGAGGGTCTGCTAAAGAAAATATTTATTAATCAGGGTTTTCTTCTGCAACCTATAGCGTGCATTGTTCCTGTAACTACTGCAGCTGCTTTTTGATCCGAGGCTCTGGAGGAGGCTCTTCAGGTTGAGACCCCATTGGATGATATTCTGGATAGAATTAGGGCTCTCAAGCTACCTAATTCTTTCATTACAGATGCTGCTTTTCAACTGGCTAAATTAGCGGCAAAGAATTCAGGTTTTGCCATTTTAGCGCATAGAGCGTTATGGCTTAAGTCCTGGTCTGCTGATGTGTCATCATAATCTAAGCTTTTAGCCATCCCTTTCAAAGGTAAGACCCTATTCGGGTCTGAACTAAAAGAGATCATTTCAGACCTCACTGGAGGAAAAGGCCATGCCCTTCCTCAGGATAAGACAAATAAGATAAGGACCAAACAAAATAATTTTCGTTCCTTTCGAAACTTCAAAGGTGGTCCCTCTACCTCTTCTCCTGCTGCAAAACAAGAGGGGAATTTTGCTCAATCCAATTCGGTCTGGAGACCTAACCAGACTTGGAACAAAGGTAAACAATAAAACAGGCCAAGAAGCCCGCTGCTGCCACCAAGACAGCATGAAGGGGTAGCCCTCGATCCGGGACCGGATCTAGTAGGGGGCAGACTTTCTCTCTTTACTCAGGCTTGGGCAAGAGATGTTCAGGACTCCTGGGCGTTAGAAATCGTAACCCAGGGGTATCTTCTAGATTTCAAAGATTCTCCTCCAAGGGGGATATTCCATCTTTCTCAATTGCCTGTAAACCAGACAAAAAGAGAGGCGTTCTTACACTGTGTAGAAGACCTATATACCATGGGAGTGATCTCCCCAGTCCCAAAAACAAAACAGGGGCAGGGGTTTTACTCCAATCTGTTTGTGGTTCCCAAGAAAGAGGGAACCTTCAGACCAATTTTAGATCTCAAAATCCTAAACAAATTCCTCAGAGTCCCATCCTTCAAGATGGAGACCATTCAGACTATTTTACCAATGGAGGGTCAATATATGACCACCGTGGACTTAAAGGATGTGCATCTACACATCCCTATCCACAAAGATCATCACCAGTTCCTCAGGTTCGCCTTCCTGGACAAGCATTACCAGTTTGTGGCTCTTCCCCTCGGGTTGGCCACAGCTCCCAGAATTTTCACAAAAGTGCTAGGGTCCCTTTTGGTGGTTCTAAGGCCGTGGGGCATAGCAGTGGTGCCTTATCTGGATGATATCTTAATTCAGGCGTCAACTTACCAACTAGCCAAATCTCACATGGACATCGTGTTGGCATTTCTAAGATCTCACGGGTGGAAGGTGAACGTAAAAAAGAGTTCACTTATCCCTCTCACAAGAGTTCCATTCCTGGGAACTCTGATAGATTCGGTGGACATGAAAATTTTTCTGACGGAGGTCAGGAAATCAAAGATTTTAACCACCTGCCGAGCTCTTCATTCCATTCCTCGGCTGTCAGTGGCTCAGTGTATGGAGGTAATCGGACTAATGGTAGCGGCAATGGACATAGTTCCGTTTGCTCGCTTGCATCTCAGACCACTGCAACTATGCATGCTCAAACAGTGGAATGGGGATTATGCGGATTTATCTCCTCAGATAAATCTGGATCAAGAGGCCAGAGACTCTCTTCTTTGGTGGTTGTCACAGGATCATCTGTCCCAGGGAATGTGTTTCCGCAGGCCAGCATGGGTCATAGTGACGACGGACGCCAGCCTATTGGGCTGGGGTGCAGTCTGGAATTCCTTGAAAGCTCAGGGTGTGTTGACTCAGGAGGAGGCTCTCCTCCCGATCAATATTCTAGAACTGAGAGCGATATTCAACGCGCTTCAGGCGTGGCCTCAGCTGGCTTCGGCCAGATTCATAAGATTCCAGTTGGACAAAATCACGACTGTAGCATATATCAATCATCAGGGGGGAACAAAGAGTTCTCTAGCAATGATAGAGGTTACCAAAATAATTTGATGGGCAGAGACTCACTCTTGCCATCTATCAGCAATCTATATAACAGGAGTGGAGAACTGAGAAGCGGATTTTCTAAGTCGTAAGACTTTTCATCCGGGGGAGTGGGAACTCCATCCGGAGGTGTTTGCACAATTGATTCATCAATGGGGCACACCGGAATGGGATCTGATGGCATCTCGTCAGAACGCCAAACTTCCTTGTTACGGGTCCAGATCAAGGGATCCTCAAGCAGTACTGATAGATGCTCTAGCAGTACCCTGGTTGTTCAACCTGGCTTATGTGTTTCCACCATTTCCTCTCCTTCCTCGTTTAATTGCCAGAATCAAACAGGAGAGAGCTTCAGTGATTTTGATAGCACCTGCGTGGCCACGCAGGACTTGGTATGCAGACCTGGTGGAGATGTCATCTCTTCCACCATGGACTCTGCCACTGAGACAGGACCTTCTTATTCAAGGTCCGTTCCAGCATCCAAATCTAGTTTCTCTGCGGCTGACTGCCTGGAGATTGAACGCTTGATTTTATCCAAGCGGGGATTCTCTGAGTCGGTCATATATACCTTGATTCAGGCTCGAAAGCCTGTCACTAGGAAAATCTATCATAAGATATGGCGTAAATATCTTTATTGGTGCGAATCCAAAGGCTACTCATGGAGTAAGATCAGGATTCCTAGGATTTTGTCCTTTCTCCAAGAAGGATTGGAGAAGGGGCTATCAGCTAGTTCCCTAAAGGGACAGATATCTGCTTTATCAATTTTACTGCACAAGCGTCTGGCAGATGTTCCAGACGTTCAGTCATTCTGTCAGGCTTTAGTTAGAATCAAGCCTGTGTTTAAACCTGTTGCTCCGCCATGGAGTTTGAATTTAGTTCTTAAAGTTCTTCAAGGAGTTCCGTTTGAACCTATGCATTCCATAGATATTAAGCTTCTTTCTTGGAAAGTTCTGTTTTTAGTTGCTATCTCTTCGGCTCGAAGAGTTTCTGAACTATCTGCATTGCAATGCGACTCGCCTTATCTTGTTTTCCATGCTGATAAGGTGATTTTGCGTACCAAACCTGGATTCCTTCCTAAGGTTGTTACTAATAAGAATATTAATCAGGAGATTATTGTTCCGTCTCTGTGTCCTAATCCTTCCTCTAAGAAGGAGCGTCTGTTGCACAACTTGGACGTGGTTCGTGCTTTGAAGTTTTACTTGCAAGCGACCAAAGATTTCCGTCAAACATCTTCTTTGTTTGTTGTCTATTCTGGAAAACATAGAGGTCAAAAAGCTACGGCTACCTCTCTTTCTTTTTGGCTGAAAAGCATCATCCGTTTGGCATACAAGACTGCTGGACAGCAGCCTCCTGAAAGAATTACAGCTCACTCTACTACTAGCCCATGCGGAAGCGGTGGCTTCCACATGGGCTTTTAAAAATGATGCTTCTGTTGAACAGATTTGTAAGGCTGCGACTTGGTCTTCGCTTCATACCTTTTCCAAATTTTACAAATTTGATAATTTTGCTTCTTCTGAGGCTATTTTTGGGAGAAAAGTTCTTCAAGCAGTGGTGCCTTCTGTTTAGCCATCTGTCTTGCCCCTCCCGTTCATCCGTGTCCTGTAGCTTTGGTATTGTATCCCACAAGTAAAGGATGAATCCGTGGACTCGTCGTACCTTATAGAAGAAAAGTAAATTTTGTTGGTGTATGTATCAAAAAGACACTGTAAGCTTTTAAGAAAACTGCATTAGGCTTTACTTGTACAGATGCATCAGCAATATTTAGAACATACCAAAGGACTTGTAAAACGATAGTCTGCACACACAGAGGAGGAAAACACAATAGAGAATAATAAAACAACTTCCTTCCTGTAAAAAGAATGAACAAGATCACAGATATAAACAATCAGCAATCTAAACTGAACAGTGCCATCTACAGCATTAATGTTGTTCATACATGTGGTATAGTACATGCTGTTGTATTTCCCAACACCCCTTCTCAACGGCATGTACATAATTACACTACATTCAGTTTCTTTTGAAGAAAACAATGCTGTTCCTTTGGCAACGGTTTTGTGAGTGCGTCTGCAGTCATCTCTTCCGATGGGCAGTATTGAATGTCAATAATACCTTGTTCTTGCATGTCCCTGAGTAAATGATATTTTACATCAATGTGCTTGGTTCGAGGATTCACTCTTTCTGATTGTGTCAACTTTATACACCCTTGGTTATCTTCAAGGATTGGTATGGGTTTAGACACATCCAGTCCCATATCTAGAAAAAGTTGACAAATCCAAATTGCTTCTTGACATGCATGTGCTGCTGCTATATATTCTGCTTCCGTTGAAGCGAGTGCAACATTCGATTGTTTTCGACTGGACCAACTTATTGTTCCTTCTCCATACTGGAAGATGTAACCACTTGTAGATTTGCGGTCAGTGGTATCTCCGGCCCAATCAGCATCAACATATCCAATTAGTTTTGGGTTTGATGTTGCTGGCAGTCGCAGCTTCATCCGAATTGTTCCTTTTAGGTACTGTATCACCCTCTTTACTGCATTCCAGTCACGTTGACATGGTGTTGCAACTTTTCTACGGAGTATACCTATTGCTGCGGCAATGTCTGGTCTTGTCATGGTGGCAATGTATAGCAATTTTCCAATTGCCCTGCGGTAATTGTCATTATTGGGTAACAAGTTTTCTATTCCGTTGTTTTTCAGGTATTCTGGTTCCGTAGGTGTTTTCACCTCTTTTGCATCTTGCATGTGAAACTGCTCTAATATTTCTGTAATTTTCTGACTTTGGTTAAGAAGATAGCTTCCATCCTCTTCCCTTTCTATTTGGATTCCTAAATAATGAGTGATGTTCCCTAGTTCTTTAATCTCAAAGTTCTGTTTTAATATATGAACAATTTGGTCACAGTCCCCTTCTTGTTCAAAACAAGTTATGATGTAATCAACATAAATTAGGATGTATATCCATTTGTTTTCTTGATGCCTTGAATATAGACATGGATCTGCTTTGCTTCTTGAGAATCCTTGTTTCATGAGTACTTCATTTACTTTTTCATTCCACATTCTCGCAGCTTGCTTTAGTCCATAGATGCTCTTTTGATGTTTGCATACAAGGTTCTGTTCCCTCTCAAATCCAGGTGGCTGTTCCATGTAGAGATCCTCCTTGATGTCTCCATATAGGAACGCAGTTTTGACGTCCAGGTGCCTCACTTGCATTCCCTTTCCGGCTGCAATGCTAAGGAGCGCTCTGATGGTGGAGTGTTTTACAACTGGAGCAAAAGTTTCATCATAATCTTCTCCAAATTTCTGTGAGTATCCCTTTGCAACTAATCTTGCCTTGTATCTGTGGATATTTCCTTCTGCATTGTATTTTACTTTAAAAGTCCATTTGCTTCCTATAGCTTTGCGACCGGGGGGAGCTCAGTGAGTGTCCAGGTTTTATTTTCCTGAAGTGATTTTATTTCTTCTTCGGCTGCTTTTCTCCATTGGTTGGCTTCCCTTTTTGGCAATTTTTCTATATCTTCCCAGGATGTTGGTTCGAGTGTTTCATGTGTCTTAGCGATGTATGACAGCTTGTGGGGTGGTATACCTTTCGTCACCCGAGTCGATTTTCTGATTTCTGGTTGTTCAGTGGGTTCTATTGGTTTGTAAGTAGCTGTTTTTTCTATTGTGAGCTCCACTTCTTGCTCTGTCTCCTGTACAGCTTCACTTTGGTCAGCATCTCTTGCTGATTCAGTGGAGAGGTTCTCTTTATGGCTTTCGAGGGACATTTTTTCTGATGTTTGACTTTCATCAAAATAAACACTGTGGCTTATTGTGATCTTGTTGGTCTTTGGATGAAGAATTCTATAGCCTTTACTTTGTTCACTGTAGCCCATAAGAATGCCTTCTATGGCTGTGTTCTCTAATTTGGAGCATTTCTCACTTGGAACATGGGCATATGCTTTACATCCAAACACTCTAATATGTCCCATACTAGGTTTTGATCCATTCCACATTTCATATGGGGTACTCTCAATAGTTTTTGATGGTAGCCTGTTCTGTAAGTATGTTGCAGTCATTATTGCTTCACCCCAGTACTGGTTAGGTAAATTGGCGTCTGAAAGCATGCATCTTGCCATTTCTATGAGGGTGCGATTTTTCCTTTCTGCAACACCATTTTGCTCAGAAGTGTATGGTACAGTTGTTTGGTGTATAATGCCTTGTTTCTTCATGTATGACTCCACTTCCTTACTCATATATTCCCCTCCGTTGTCGGTACGTATTGTTCCTGGTTTCTGTTGAAATGTATTGCTGAATGTAGCTATAAATTCTTGAAGTTTCTCTGATGTCTCACTTTTGTGCTTCATCAAATATGTTGTTGTGTACCTGGAATAATCGTCAATGAAAGTCAGTAAATATCTGTTCCCGCCGGGTGTGGGGGTTTTCATTGGTCCAAACATATCACTGTGTATGAGTTCCATGGGGTGAGTGGTTTTTCTTTGACTGGCTTGTGGAAGTGGGGTACGTGTGGCCTTTGCTTTGATACAACATGTGCACTTCACAAGGCAAAATTATCATGTCTTCTGATAAACCTTCCTTTATGGCCTCTGGGTTTCGATGCCCTAATCGCCTGTGCCACAGGTGGATACATTTGTTGTGTGGATTATGAATGGCTGTTTTGGCTTGCTTCCTTTCAGTGATGAGTTTGTACAGGTGTTCGTTCAATCTTCCTTTTGCTAGGATTTGTTTCTTGTTTCGAATTGTGCATTCATTGCCTTGGAACTGAACTGTGAGTCCATTATTAGCAAGGGTTTTCACTGATAGGAGGCTTCCTTCTAAACTTGGGACGTACAGAACATTCTTTACTAGAATGCTTTGCTTATCTCCTGATGGTGTGATGCAAGTCAGGAACCCTTGACCATTATCTTCAGCTGCAATACTTTTCCCATTTGCTAGGAAGACTTTATCTTTAGTATTGAAATCAATTTCTGTGTATAATGCCTTGTTTCTTCATGTATGACTCCACTTCCTTACTCATATATTCCCCTCCGTTGTCGGTACGTATTGTTCCTGGTTTCTGTTGAAATGTATTGCTGAATGTAGCTATAAATTCTTGAAGTTTCTCTGATGTCTCACTTTTGTGCTTCATCAAATATGTTGTTGTGTACCTGGAATAATCGTCAATGAAAGTCAGTAAATATCTGTTCCCGCCGGGTGTGGGGGTTTTCATTGGTCCAAACATATCACTGTGTATGAGTTCCATGGGGTGAGTGGTTTTTCTTTGACTGGCTTGTGGAAGTGGGGTACGTGTGGCCTTTGCTTTGATACAACATGTGCACTTCACAAGGCAAAATTATCATGTCTTCTGATAAACCTTCCTTTATGGCCTCTGGGTTTCGATGCCCTAATCGCCTGTGCCACAGGTGGATACATTTGTTGTGTGGATTATGAATGGCTGTTTTGGCTTGCTTCCTTTCAGTGATGAGTTTGTACAGGTGTTCGTTCAATCTTCCTTTTGCTAGGATTTGTTTCTTGTTTCGAATTGTGCATTCATTGCCTTGGAACTGAACTGTGAGTCCATTATTAGCAAGGGTTTTCACTGATAGGAGGCTTCCTTCTAAACTTGGGACGTACAGAACATTCTTTACTAGAATGCTTTGCTTATCTCCTGATGGTGTGATGCAAGTCAGGAACCCTTGACCATTATCTTCAGCTGCAATACTTTTCCCATTTGCTAGGAAGACTTTATCTTTAGTATTGAAATCAATTTCTGTGAAGAATGTCTCGTCACTTGTCATGTGACTAGTTGCCCTGAGTCAATGCACCATCTGTGTGGTGTACTATTCGGAGTCACTTTAAAGCTGCCGCTCCATGATGCAGCTGCAGTTTGCTTTGTGGCTGCCTTAGCTCTCTCTCTTGTAGGTGGTTCTAACCTTCGCTGCTCAGCTTTCCAGATTGAGCAGTTCTTTTTCAGGTGACCAACCTTTTTGCAGAGAAAACACGTTCTGGTTTCTTTGTTTTGTTTTGTGCCTTCTTGCGCCTTCAGAGCTACCTCTGATCTCTAATTTTCTTCACTATGCATGTTTTCCTTTCTTCTATTATATTCATCAATTAGTTTTCCCTTAGCATATTCTAGTGTTAGTTCTTGTTCAGGTCTGGTTTCTAGAGCGTTGATAAGGGCACTATATGACTCTAGAAGGCTGCATAGTAACAATGCTACTATATGATTGTCTTTAATTTCTTCTCCAATTGCACATAGCTGTTCCACAATCTCTAGCATAGCATTCACATGTTCACACATTTCCTGGCCTTTTTCCAGCCTCATCTTATATAGTTTGTGCAGCAAATATAGTTTACTATTTAAGTTTGAACGCTCATGCAGTTTTTGTAGTGCAGTCCACATACCTTTAGCTGTGTTTTCTTTTCTTATGTGAATGAGTTGATCATCCTCCACTAACAGGCTTATAACTGCTTTTGCAAGCCTGTTTTTCTTGTCCCATTCCCCTGGACTATCAGTGGGTCTGTTTGTATCCAGCACCTCCCCTAAATCATCTTTGGATAACAGCATTTCAAGCTTAATCTTCCACAGCTGGTAGTTGGTATTGTTTAGCTTCGCTATTGCATATTTCACATCTGAACCACTTGCCATCTTTCAGTAAACTGGATGCAGCTCTTGTTTCCTCACACAGTATTTGCATGGATCATAGATGCAACACTTACTGACTTGTATTTTTTTGTTTTTTTGTTTTTTTCAGTGTCTGGGCCCATAACCTGTTGGTATATGTATCAAAAAGACACTGGAAGCTTTTAAGAAAACTGCATTAGGCTTTACTTGTACAGATGCATCAGCAATATTTAGAACATACCAAAGGACTTGTAAAACAATAGTCTGCACACACAGAGGAGGAAAACACAATAGAGAATAATAAAACAACTTCCTTCCTGTAAAAAGAATGAACAAGATCACAGATATAAACAATCAGCAATCTAAACTGAAGAGCGCAATCTACAGCATTAATGTTGTTCATACATGTGGTATAGTACATGCTGTTGTATTTCCCAACAAATTTATGCTTACCTGATAAATTAATTTCTTCTATGGTACGACGAGTCCACGGCCCGCCCTGTCATTTTAAGACAGATTATATTTTTTAATTTTAACTTCAGTCACCTCTGCACCTTTTAATTTCTCCTTTTTCTTCCTGTACCTTAGGGCGAATGACTGGGGGGTGGAGCTAAGGGAGGAGCTATATAGACTGCTCTGCTGTGGTGCTCTTTGTCACTTCCTGTTAGCAGGAGGATAATATCCCACAAGTAAAGGATGAATCCGTGGACTCGTCATACCATAGAAGAAATTAATTTATCAGGTAAGCATACATTTACTTTTTTATATTTTAATACATTGTTTTTTATGTTCCTGCCTACCTTTAGCGAGATTACATATAAGGCGCAGGCTTCAGCGCAAGAGCTGAAACCTGCGTCGCCCGCAATTTCACCTTGCACATCGGGTTATTACATAAACCCTGCCGGCAGTTCATATAGTGCTGTAAGTCGGATAAACTAACGATGCCCAGAAATGAGCGTAAATACAAATTTCTGGAGTCGCCAGTGACTTATGGCACTTTAGAAACTGCCGGCACATAACAAAATAAAAAAAAAATCAAATCTCAAATAAAAGTCTAACCTGCTCCCAAAAATAAACCCGACACGTAAAACTTTTATATTGGCCATCAAACCCACATCCCAACTAATAATAAAAGCATTAACCCCTAAACCGACAACCCCCACAATGCAATAAGCCTAATTAAACTATTAACCCCTAATACACCATTCACATACATCCCAATCTACATAGTAAAAGTATTAACCCCTAATCCGCCATTAACCCACATCGCAAAGTCGTACAAGGTTTGTTTGTTTTTTAGATTAGGGTTTTAATGGGCACTCTTAAAAGAGCTGAATGCCCTTTTAATGGCAGTAAAAGAGCTGAATGCCCTTTTAATGGCAGTAAAAGAGCTGAATGCCCTTTTAAGGGCAGTAAAAGAGGTGAATGCCCTTTTAATGGCAGTAAAAGAGCTGAATGCCCTTTTAATGGCAGTAAAAGAGCTGAATGCCCTTTTAATGGCAGTAAAAGAGCTGAATGCCCTTTTAATGGCAGTAAAAGAGCTGAATGCCCTTTTAAGGGCAGTAAAAGAGCTGAATTCCCTTTTAATGGCAGTAAAAGAGCTGAATGCCCTTTTAAGGGCAGTAAAATAGCTGAATGCTCTTTTAAGGGCAATGTCCATACAAATGCCCCTTTAGGGGCAATGGGTCGTTAAGGTTTTTTTAAAGGGACACTAAACACATGCTTAAAATCCTTAAATCTTGCTCCTTCTAATCAATCAAAATGAAGTTAGCATGAATGTCTATGCCCACTTGTCATCTTACCCCAAATTGTTCAAAAAAAGTGTTTTCAATAACAATGGTATACCTGTGCTCTATGGGTGTATGCATGCCGCCATATTGTGACGTGCGTTACACCCAGGTACACCAGTCACATGACACGCACGCATAGTGTTCTATTATGTATTTGCTGCTTAGAAGGAATCACATCTGCAGCACACGCTCACTGTGATGCATACAACAGCAGCACATGTGATTCTTGCAGAGCGTGTGCCGCAGTGTTTGTGGAGATAATCTAATAGTAATAAGAATTTTAACACAGCAATACATAAGTTAGTAAATGCGGCGTCATGAACAAGAATTGAAAGTAACAAGCTCTGGGAAGGAAGGGGGAGATCAGTCCAGAAATAAACGATACGTCTTGCATAGGAAAATACAAGCTCCGGTTATATACAATAATACTGTACTGGGAGATCCTTACCCTTCCAGCCCGAAAGTTAGATTACACCTTGGGCTCAAAGCATGACTCCACACGCCCGCTAACAAAAGGCAGCCTGGTCTGTCACTGCCAGGGAGCGTTTGCAAACTCCACAACTGCAGCCTGTTACCAGCGTCTGGAAACTCTACATACTGGGGAGCATGTTCAAACTAATGTCAATCACTTAGCCGGCTCCCTAGCAGTATACAAAAAATACATCAAATATAAAATATGAAAAATACATCAAATGTCGGATACCAATTGATAGAGCCTAGATAACGGGATCTTTATGTACCATTCTATTAATATATTGTGTTTATACAAAAATACAACATGGGATATGAATAAGTAGTTTAAATTATATGATGGCACTGAATGTATATAAACTTTCAACAAATACCCATTTCGTGAGCTAAGCATTCAATTTGCTATTTGTCATATTTTCACATGAATACATGGTACATATCCTTATGTGTCGCCATCCAATTTGATGAATGGTCTGGAGCTATTCTTAGTATAGATGACGTGATTAACTTTTTATCCTATTGTTAGAACTATAAAAATGCAGATTATTGAAAATATGTTGATCAGATTAGTGATGGTAATATTGGCGTACTGTAAGCTCTTTCTCACCACTGATCTGACAACCAGATAGAATCAGCATCTGGCGATATTGCACCAATCGGATCATTGTCTAAGTAAACGCCGCTATGTACTGTGATCTCACTGAATAGGTAGTTCAAAGTTGTTCGTAAAACAGATGACATGGTTGGCCCATGAAAATGTTGTTTGAGCTAATACAAATTGATATAGATATGTTACTGACCAGATTCAATAATAGCGGTAATGTGCTACAAAACGTTTTCACACTGCTCATCTGACAACTAGGTGAAGGGGGCGTCTGGCGATATTGCACCAATCAGATCATAGTGTCCGGTATGTACTCTACTACACCAATCCTCAAGCATGTAGCTTCTATATCTATATAGCTAGGGAGCCGGCTAAGTGATTGACATTAGTTTGAACATGCTCCCCAGTATGTAGAGTTTCCAGGCGCTGGTAACAGGCTGCAGTTGTGGAGTTTGCAAACACTCCCTGGCAGTGACAGACTAGGCTGCCTTTTGTTAGCGGGCATGTGGAGTCATGCTTTGAGCCCAAGGTGTAATCTAACTTTCGGGCTGGAAGGGTAAGGATCTCCCAGTGCAGTATTATGCACTGCAGGGTCAGGAGTGCTTAGCAACCATTGTATATAACCGGAGCTTGTGTTTTCCTATGCAAGACGTATCGTTTATTTCTAGACTGATCTCCCCCTTCCTTCCCAGAGCTTGTTACTTTCAATTCTTGTTCATGACGCCGCATTTACTAACTTATGTATTGCTGTGTTAAAATTCTTATTACTATTAGATTATCTCCACAAACACTGCAGCACACGCACACCCATAGAGCACAGGTATACCATTGTTATTGAAAACACTTTTTTTTAACAATTTGGGGTAAGATGACAAGTGGGCATAGACATTCATGCTAACTTCATTTTGATTGATTAGAAGGAGCAAGATTTAAGGATTTTAGCAGGCAGGTGTTAAGTGTCCCTTTAATGTAAGGTTTTTTTATTTTGGGGTTTTGGTGGGTGGGTTTTTTTATGTTAGTTAATTTTGGTGGGTGGGGTTTTATTTTTAAGTAATGTTAACTTTTTTATTTTAATTGTTTGTAACTTAGCATTTTTTAATTAAGGTAATTTGGGTTAATTTAGGGGGTCTTAGGTTAGGGGGCTTAGTAATTTAATTAGTTATTTACGTTGTGTGGGTTTGGCGGTTTAGGGGTTAATAGTTTTAATAGGATATTGCGTTGTGTGAGTTTGGAGGTTTAGGGGTTAATAGTTTCAATAGAATTATTGCGTTGTGTGGGTTTGGCGGATTAGGGGTTATTAGGTTAATTAAGTTTATTGCGTTGGTGGGGGATGGCGGTTTAGGGGTTAATAGTTTTAATAGGTTCTTTACGATATGGGTGAATGACAGATTAGGAGTTAATAGTTGTGGCTGATGGCAGTTTAAGGGTTAATAGGTTAATTAGATGTTTTGCGATGTGGGGGTTTTTGGATTAGGGGTTAATATAGTTTATTAGGTATTGCGGTTGACAGGTAGATATTGCGCATGCGTTAGGTGTTAGTTATTTTAAGGAGGTAGATATTGCGCATGCGTTAGGTGTTAGTTAATATTTTCAGGCAGTTACTGGAGTTACGGTGCTCACATAATCAGCGCAAGGCTTGCTTTGCTGCGTAAGTCCTTGCGCTGAATATGTGATACCGATTTGCTATGCGGTTCTATATTAGCTTATGGGAGTAAAAATAGCGGCCAACGGGTGAAATATACGTGCCACATTTATATGCGGTGCTGTATATGTGATACCAAAAGCGCGTAAAAACCAGCGTCGCTGGCTTTTGCGGGTGACGCTGCATATGTAATCTGCCCCTTGTGTCTGCATGCCAATTAAAACCCTGATAAAGAAATAGGGGTAGAGTAAATGCTTTTGTAAGTGTGGTTGCATATTAAATATAGATGGTGTTACAGCACTCACTGCCACTCATAAAAGTTTAAGCTTGACCCTTAGTCCCATATCAGGAGTATGATTGACAAAAGGTAATTGTGGAATCATTAATTGCCAGAAAAAGCATAAATGTTTGTATTTGCTTAATATTTGTATATAATAGAAAATAAGATGTTGTATCCATTTAAACATTAAAATTAAAAGAAAAATAGATAAACCAAATGTAGATTACTCCATGTTGTAAATAACCCAGTACCTAGATTTACTGATATTCCCCTGCATAGGATGCAGAAATATGGATCTGTCTTGCAAGAACTTGGAAAAAGGATGTGCTAAGTATCTGGTTTTCCCAACTGGGCTGATCTATCATCTTCACATCAATACTGAAGCTACAAAGACTTCACACAAGCATTTTCTTCTATTTGTGTATCTTCATGCCAAGTATGGCCTCTGATTAGCTCCGCTTTGCAGGTAAGTGCATATCACAGAAAATGCCATTTACAAGTTTACGTAAAGAGAAATCTAGCTCCAACTCCACCCTTTCTTTTGCTCCTATTGACATCTTTCTACAACCGTGAGTAGTTGCTCAAATGCCGGTTCAGTGGTTTCATTAACCCTAAACACCTACATCCATCCACCCTACATCCATCCATCTATTCATCACCTACAGCCCATAACTTGCACAGTCATTCTAATTGTTTTAGGTTGCTGGGGTGAAAGATGGAGGTAATATTAACAGACTAGCCAGTGTGGATCTAATAAAATATATTTTCAACTAATATGTAAGTATGCCGAAATCAAATATGCAGGGTCTATTCATTTTGAACATTTGATTGACTTGTTAGTGGAAGCTAAAATAGCCTAGGTTAGAATGAGCTTCTAGGACAGTGATGGTTAACCTTGGCACCCCTAATGTTTTGAAACTACATTTCCCATGATGCTCTACTAGACTGCAGAGTGTCTAAGCATCACAGGAAATGTAGTTCCAAAACATCTGGGGTGCCAAGAAGAACCATCACTGGCCTAGAACCTTTGTGCCTTAGATATCACCTAAGTTCCACTAATGGACATGCCAACCCTGGCTGAACAATACTTATCAATTAAATGTATCGATTTTATTGGATAAAGAGAGGATGTGAACACCTCTGCTGTTTTAGTGGGAGTATGTATATTACTCAGGAAGAGCAGAAATTATTTGTTTTATGAATAGAAATGGGACGGTTTTCAGGATGTGAAACATTCTCTCCTGCTTAAAGGGACAGTAAATGCCTTGAGATTTTGATATAAAATGTTTAGTTATGCATAATGAAACAACTTTGCAATATATTTTTGTTATTTATTTTGTCCCCTTTTCATGTAACAGCTCTGAAAATTGAGCAATTTGTAATACTTAGAACTTGATATGCACCCTGCCAGATATCTGCCCCTAATTGACTTTAACTGAAAACAACTACAAATAAATGCATTTTGTATTATATTATGGGGCCGAATTATCAAGGGCCGGATGGCCCTGAATACCCCTGTTTCCGCGTGAGCCTTCAGGTTCACCGGAAAGGGAGTTAAGAAGCAGCGGTCTTAAGACCGCTGATCCTTAACTCGTCCGCCGCCTCTAAGGCTAAGGACATCAATCCGCCCGATCTCATACTATCGGGTTGATTGACACTCCCTGCTAGCGGGTGATTGGCCGCGAATCTGCAGGGGATAGCATTGCACAAGCAGCTCATTAGAACTGCTTGTGCAATGTTAAATCCCGACAGCTTATGCTTTCGGCATTCAGCGATTTCTGGCAGACATGATACGCTACAGCGTATCATGTCTGCCAGATATTGATCAATTGGCCCCTAAGATTGTGACTAGCCTTGTTGTCTGCAGATTGTCTCCTCCAAATGAGGCAAATGGTGGGTGGAGCTTGGTTATTGAAAAACAATTGAAGAAAAAAGGAAGTTAATTGACTTGGCTGTTATGTTTTTCTCTAGTATAACAACAGGAATGTATTGTACAAGGTGTTAACTGTCCCTTTAAGAGAACAGAAAGGGGGCCCAGTGCTGTCTATGGTCCACTACTATCCCATGTCAGAGATTTCCAACTCTGATGCACTATGGCTGCAAACAGGCCACAGTTTAGGGTTTTTTCTTATGAAGAACGACAGGACTGTTTGCCATACTAAGGCACTTTAGCTGATTTTGTATTTGACCCCTGTTCATTACAGGAGGCCTCTCACAATTATAACCAGAATACTCTTGTACTAATTAAAATATAGTTAGACTACTCCTTCAAAAATATTTTATAGTCTTTACACTTCTGGTGTTGTCTATTCAAATATCGCCCCAAGCATTACAGAAAAACACTGTAAAAAACAATAAAGTGAACTTAGTAGACTGAGCCCTGTAGACTACATCTATGATCTGGATAGTAGCCCACTGAAATAAAATACCTTAATGTCTGCAATCTGGTGAGGTTACATAAAACTGCCTGACCAGGATGTACAATGTAATTATACTGTTCTCTAAGGGACCTATAAGATGTAAGTTTGCAAAGTGTGACTTTGTCGTATCCCAATATAACATAATACACAGAGGACCCTTTTTAGATGGTGATGAGCTATAAACAACTATTCTCAGTGGTCGTTGTGTATTTGCTGTGGTACAAATAATCCATTACTAAAATTTCGGATGTAAGAGCTTAATTTTAGGAACAGGGATAATTTGAGATGCTACATTATTAGTCCCACAGTAACAATTAGTGGAAAATGTCACTAGCTGCATCATGAGGATTCTTACCACTCCTGCAGTATTTTAACCACCTGGTTGCCAAAGAGGACTGCAAAGAATTCATAGGCAATATGTTTGGTCCCTCAATGGTAGCTAAAGTATCAACAGATTAAGCCACATATATTAAATGCCTGGGGTTATTCTATATTAAGAAAAACAAATCAGCCCTGTTATCATGATATGATGTGTTTCTAACCTTAACATGATTATGGAAAATAAATGTTGAGTGACTGTGGCACTGTGAGACAGTTAACATCGATCATGAGCAACAAAAACATTATTCACACCCTGTTGGGTATTGTCAGTGTTTTTGTTTTTTGCTTTAAATGTTTTTTAAATGGGATGCTTTTCTTTATGATTCAGTAGGCACACACTGCAAAGCAGCTAGAGTCAGACCCTGAAGGAGCAGAAAGTGTGGAGAAAGGAGGAGGTGCTGTGATTTGTTATCTGTAAACAATAGCGAACGTTTTAACCACTTATGTGACAGAGCATCGTTTTGCAATGCATTTCGGACAGTAGTGTAGTAGGGATTCCAGATTCAATACAACCTATTAGTGAATCTAACTCTAAAGTGGAAGAATACATAAAGATTTGTACCTTCCCTTGTCACATGCAAGAAACAATTAAAATAAGAAAACCTTGTCAGCTTTGATACAGAGCAGCATGACCACAATACACAATACTTCACAGGACCACTAGAGTAGCTATGAATTCCACATGCTGGGTTAAGTTTAGGTGAAAAATTCCAAACCACTCCTCTAAAATACCCCAGAATTCCCATGACAGCCAACCCCTCATGACACCTTTTATTCTATGCATCAAGGCTACTTTACAAAACAGACGTGAATATTTTACAATTACAAACATTTAAAAAAACTGTTTTGCAAGCATGTTTGTGTTGTGATCATAATTATTGATTTCTCGCGTTGCTAGTGGTTCACGTTTAATGTGCAAGATATCATGTATTGGACACCTAATGCATCTATAGACATTTGGTAAGATTACAAGTGGAGTGCAATTTAACGCTCTTGCTAAAGCGTAAACTACGCTAGATGGAGGCTTTTTGCTTGCGCATCGGGTTGCACTCGTATTACAAGTTGAATGTAAAAAGTTAGCGCCCAAGAGTAAATCCGACGCACGCTAAAAAATTATCTTGACCTCGTTAACTTCTTCTCTGATAGACTTCAATGGAGCGTGCAAAAAATGCAAAAAAAAAAACTAAACCAACCACATATATTCAAGAGCTCTAGACCCACCATGTAATATGAATACTTCCCATTCCAATGTTTTTCACATAGATGAATATGTTCTATTTATTCATAGATAAATACTTATATATATATAATGTCTATGATTATGGCCGTGGAGGCTGAAACATGTAAGACTAAGTGATTACTTTTAAACCTATTGGCAGATCTGGTTTCAAGCCTACATATCTTTTAATTCGATGACAATAAAGATTCTTTTTAATGGACTCTTGATTACGCCTGGATCCCTTCTTTATCGTTTACATATATATATATATATATATATATATATATATATATATATATATACACATAATTATTTGGTAAACTATATATCTATACCAATAAATATATAGATGGCTATATATATAAAGGTATTGATACACACACAGCCGTGGGCATTATATGCTATTGTATATATGTATATATGTATGTATATGTGTGTGTGTGTGTGTATATGTTGTAAGCTTGCATGGTGTGGCTGTGTTAGGGACTCAGGCAGTGGAAAGGACCTTGACGTGGTGCCTGAGCTTTTCCCATTTGGCAAGATGCGGTAACTAACCTTTCCAGTTGTGATTTTATCTTAGCTGTGAGCTAGCTGGTGAGTGCTGGGTGTCTCTATGTGTTGTATTACTTTTTGTTTGTAATCCCCTTGTTTCTTGCACCCATTCCGGACTGGGGTTAACTGCCTGTGGCTCTGGTGACATCACAGCTTTTTTGGAATGCTATTTAGCACCCAGGGCTGGATGTTACCGAGTCACAAGATGAGTACCTGATCCGGGCTTGGAGTGCAGTTCCCTTCTGTGTTTTGTATTTCTCTGGGTGATTACATCCACCTGTGCACCCCTTCTTTGTTCTCAGTTTATTTGGCTTTGTAAGCTTGCATGGTGTGGCTGTGTTAGGGACTCAGGCAGTGGAAAGGACCTTGATGTGGTGCCTGAGCTTTTCCCATTTGGCCAGATGCGGTAACTAACCTTTCCAGTTGTGATTTTATCTTAGCTGTGAGCTAGCTGGTGAGTGCTGGGTGTCTCTATGTGTTGTATTACTTTTTGTTTGTAATCCCCCTTGTTTCTTGCACCCATTCCGGACTGGGGTTAACTGCCTGTGGCTCTGGTGACATCACAGCTTTTTTGGAGTGCTATTTAGCACACAGGGCTGGATGTTGCTGAGTCACTGGATGTGTAACTGATCCGGTCTTGGAGTGCAGTTCCCTTCCATGTTTTGTATTTCTCTGGGTGATTACATCCACCTGTGCACCCCTTCTTTGTTCTCAATTTGTTTGGTTTTGTAAGCTTGCATGGTGTGGCTGTGTTAGGGACTCAGGCAGTGGAAAGGACCTTGACTTGGTGCCTGAGCTTTTCCCATTTGGCCAGATGTGGTAACTAACCTTTCCAGTTGTGATTTTATCTTAGATGTGAGCTAGCTGGTGAGTGCTGGGTGTCTCTATGTGTTATATATATATATATATATATATATATATATATATATATATATAGATATATATATATATATATATATATGTGTGTGTGTGTGTGTGTGTGTTTTTATGTGTCCTACTGCAAAATTTTTATATATACAGTATATATATATATATACCTGTCTATCTATTCCTATAGATATATAAGTTTAGATATTTATTTTACATTAATAGTATCAAATATATATAGAAAGATATTTTTAATAATAAAATGTACATTATTTTCTATGTGAACTTTTAAATGTATTTTTGATGCGTTTTGTGCCCAAGTAAACGTGTTTATTTGCAACTCATATAATCTTGCTCTATTTTCATTGCGCACAAAAAGCTGCAAAATAACCCTTATTGCTTGTGCAATGCAGTTAGCGTGCCACTCGTAATCTAACACATTAATAACAGAATGACCAGTAACAATGCTGTGAAAAATATAAGTAAAGCTATGCACAATCATTTTGAATCACAAATCTCTTCAACAAGATCCTTTAGTCCAGTGTTTGTAAGCTCCAGTCCTCATATATTCTGCCAGGTTTTAAATATATATCTTTGTTTGGGTCCCATGACTAACTCACCTGTGCTGGGGTAGAAGTTTTTTATGCATTGAGGACTGGAATCATCCAGCCTATGGGGCCGATTTACTAAAGTGCGGATGGACATGATATGATGTAGCATATCATGTCTGCCGCACATCGATAAATTCTGTCGGCATTTATCATTGCACAAGCAGTTCTGGTTAACTAGCAGGGGGTTTAAATCAGCCCGATAGTAGAGAATCAAACTGATTGAAGACCACAGCCTCAGAGGCAGTGGACAAGTTTTGGAGCGGCGGTCTTTAAACCGCTGCTTAATAAATACTGTTTTCAGAGGTTGATAATTCGGTCCCTGAATCTTGTTTAATTACAATGGAAATAAATGCCTGTAAAGGTGAAACATTTACAAAATAATATGTCTCTTAATATAATAATGATATTAAGTTTCTGTACCTAAATTGTAACCAACTGAAACAATTTCTAAGGTGCATTGATCAGGAATGGTTTAATCTGCAATTCTAAGTTTTTAAGACTAATTCCTTTGTTATTTATTTGAGCTCTTAAGTGTGAGATCTAAAGAGAAATACAACTCACATATTGTATTTTGCAATATAGATACACTATAGGTAAATTAAAAAAATCCACATGCATTACTTACACTTTTTGCCTTATTTTAAAACAGAGTCCCTGACTCCTGCATGCATGAGAACTGTGTATACCTGTCACGCAAACAAGCCAGCACATATTAGTGCCACATATGCTTGTCAATCAAACAGGTGTACAACAGGCAAAGTGACCCTGTGGCCCTCACTGCAAGTGTAAATATTGCTGTTCTAAATTCTATTATCCAGTGTAGTTTTGTAGATAATGTATCTTTAAGTAATGGTTAATCCTAGTGTTTTTGAAATGCTGGGATTTACCAGTGCTACAAAAAAGGGTTATATATTGAAAAGGATGTATTACAGTTAATAGTGCTAACAGTTAACAAGACCTAAACACCCAAAACTCTAATAAAAACCTCAATATTGGATACAAGGACAGAATATAAAAACACAATGGGATTCCCAGTCTGAAAGTGCAACTGCAATCAAATATATGTTAAGGTAAACCCTATATAAATTTGCAGGACAGCTAGAATCTGTGAATTAAAATTAATTCAAACAAAATAAAATTGGGGCCAATTTATCATTCTCCATATGGAGCTTGATGCCCCTTGTTTTAGAAGTTATGAAGCAGTTAAAGACCGCTGCTCCATAACTTTTCCGCCTGCTGTGAGGCTGCGGACAGAAATCAACCCGATCCTATACTATCGAATTGATTGACACCCCCTGCTAGCGGCCGATTGGCCATGAATCTGCAGGGGGCGGCATTGCACCAGCAGTTCACATTTATCGATGTGCGGCGAACATGATACGCTACATCATATCATGTCCATCTGCACTTTAATAAATATTCCCCAACGAGTCATCAGGTAAAATATAATATCTTTACTAATTCATTCCATCTAAAACCACTTCATAAAATATCCTGCTAACTTTAAACAAAATATCCTTTAGATTGATATTTTGTTTAAATTATATTTTACCTAATGACTCAATGGGGCCAATTTAACAATGTGCGGGTGGACATGATATGGATCATGATCATGTCCGGATCATGTCCGCCGCACATCGATAAATGCAGACAGCATACGCTGTCAGCATTAATCATGGCACAAGCATTTCTAGTGAAATGTTTGTGCAATGCTGCCCACTGCACATTTGCTATAAGGGGGTGTCAATTGATGTCTGCAGACGAGTTAAGGAGCAGCGGTCTTATGACCACTGCTTCTTAACTTATGTTTCCTGCGAGCCTGAAGGCTCATGTGGAAACTGCTGCATTCGCAGCAAAATAAATCTGCCCCAATGTATTTTGTTTGAATTCATTTTAATGCACAGATTTTAGCTGTCCTGAAATGTATATAGGGTTTACCTTAACACATATTTGATTGCAGTTGCCCTTATCTTTCAGACTGGGAATCCCATTGTGGGATCTCTAGGCGCATCCAAATATATTTGTTTTTATAACAAATAAAGGGTACTTTCAGTCATGAAAGTTTCTTTATTTGTCTGCAGCTTATGCCGCTCTGAGCACCTCAGGCCGCCCACGGCAGAACGCAATTTTTCTAGTGAGGTGATCTTAGCCAATTGCATGCTAGCTATCCAACATAATGCCAGCTGGCCCACATGGCTATTGGCTAAGTGGTGGAAACATTACCTATATGAAAAAAATAGCATTTTGCTGTGGGCAGCCAGAGGCGCTCAGCGCAGCATACCCTACAGACAAATAAAGGAACTTTCAGCATGAAGTATTTTATACTTTAAGACTGAAAGTCCCCTTTATTTGTTGCACTGGTAAATCCTAGCGTTTCAAAAACATTAGGGTTTACCATCACTTTAACTTCAATGTTGTATTGTTAAGGGATTCCCCGGGAACCAAGCACACCAAACTTGTTCCATAGATAATGACAAAACATTATTTAGACATTTAGATATGGGTAGTTAAGTTTGCTCTACCTGTCCTCTCTTTGGCACTACCTTATATATTTAACAGCTCTGGGGACTCTGCATTAACTTTCTAACACTCTTTTACATAAGTTACAAGAGGCTGAACCCATACTTGCTCAAGGTAGCTCTTACGGCATTGGACACCTTGTACTGAGATGCCTCTAAGATTTGCTGCTTCCTATGCTAATTGTGGTGTTCTTATTTTATGAACCTAAACAGACCTTCCAAGTCTTTGACCCAGACAGGAAATGTCACAGCCCTTTTTTATGAGAGATATTAATATGCCATACAGTTAATCTTGATTCTAGATTACAAGTACACTAAAGAAACTGTACAATGATCAGTATTATGCATATGAATAACACATCCTACATGCACTGTATGCCCAAGACTCTTGTGACGTGCACTCCAGCAAAACAAATTCCACTTGTAGTCTAGGCCAATAGGTTTACATGTGCACAGTCAATTTGCAAAACAGTTGTGAATTACACTCTTTACTAGTGACAAAATGCTCTGAGATATACATATTCGTTCATTTGTAAAAGAGCTAGCTGGACAGATTTCATTCTTTCTCTTGACTCTATTTAGCACAGGCTGAAGTTTGATCACATGGAAGATTTGAACAAAATATTAAATGAAGATGAACAACTTAATTTTGAAATCAGTATTACATAGTTGCCAACATTTAAAAAAAAAATTCCAGGGACACTTTGCAGCAGAGCAAGCAGGTAACCAAGGTATTGATGATCTACTGTTCAACTGCTCCGCCCACTCAGTACTGCGATCAAAACACACCCATTTGATAGTAATAGTATAATTTAGACTTATCCATATTTGTGTCACACATGCCCCAGCTCAGCTGCAGCCTTCCAAATCTCCTGGAGGGGACATTTCCAAGGACATACAACAAAATCTAGGGAATGTCCCTGGAAATCAGGCATTATGTGAGAATGTGAAAGGGGAGCACAACTATCATCTCCATTCCATGAGAAATAAAGCAGAGCTGTAGTTTTACAGGATATTTCTACAATTGTTTATAAGGAAGCATGGTTCTTTCTAGACATTTGGACAAATGCAACAAAATAACTAATTTTGCACTATTCAATAGCAATCCAGCAATGTCTAAGTCAGTTGAATGACCCCTGCTTCAACCAATAGGTATGTGTCATTTTTGCTTGTAAGATTCCATTTTAAAAAAATCTGTTCATATCTTTAAGTTTAAAGGGACAGTAAAGTTAAAAGACTGAAGCAACTTTCCAATTTACTTCTATTATCAAATTTGCTTGATTCACTTAGTAACCTTTGTTGAAGTGCATACCAGTATGTAGGCTCAGAAGCTGGAATTAGACTACTGGGAGCTAGCTGGTGACTGGTTGCTGCAAAGTGGTAAACAAAGGATACCAAGAAAAAGAAGCTAATTTAATAAAACAAGTAAATTAGAAAGTTGTTTAAAACTGCATGCTCTATCTGAATCATGAGTTTCATTTTGACTTCACTGTAAGATGTTTCCCCCTAGGAAATATGGGGTTCAACAATTTTTCATTAATGAATAATATTGTTTAACTTTGACCTTAACGTACATCCTTATGAACTAATACTGGATAAAATAAAATATGTTTTTCTGACGTACAATTCACTTAAAAACCATTTTTGTCTGTGTCCTAGTTCTAGTTACTATGAGCATATCATATTTTCTAACCATATGCTTTATATTTGGAAGACATTAAAAAATTGTTTGGCATCCCTTTATATGCTACTTATTCATTATAAAAAGATGAAAGTAGACAGATCTTTGCTGTTAGTGCTGAATACATTGACAGAAGAATAAACTGGGTTATTGTTTTAAGTACCAGTCATATCTGTAAATTTTCAGTAGAGAACCTACTTATTTATTTTATATATGACATTTCATAAATGAATTAAAGAGTAATTGTAGACCTCTCCTGCAGCTTAATGGTTACAACCCCCTCTGTTGTGTATGCACGTACTAATAAACTAAGAGGGCTTTTCTGGCACAGTGCAGCTGAACGCCACTTATGCGTGATTTAACCACTGAAAATGTCAGCCCTAAATAAATGATAAACACCATTAAGGCAGACATAGGAGAGAACCACAGCTCATCAACATTATTCTGCCCTGCATGGCCTACTCCTCCTCCCCCCCCCCCCCCCACTCAATCTTTCTCTTTTTCCCTTACACTGTAGTGACTGGCTCTTTTTTGTAAGGGATGGGTGGGGGGAAGATTTTCAAAGGTCAGAACTGCCATTGCAGCACCGCTTGCCAGGGAAAAAATTGCATGGAAATTGGAGATTAAAGTGTGTTATAAAAGGAAATTTAACCTATTCCTTCATGTGTGTACCTATAATCAGATGTATCAGACCTATAAGTAGTATCAATGTATCTAGAGAGGCATATTTGAAAACAATACAAATAATCATAATTTTATGTCAGTGATTCGTCAAAGTGAAAAATGTTTAGGTGAATGAAGGTCACAACATGCACTGAAATAAACAGAAGTTAATTGCATCACAATAACATGACATTCTAAAGTAAGAATTACATTCTCTAATTCATGTCAATGCCACCACATTTAGCCATTTTCATTGTCTATTGGCAGCACTTTGTACATTAGTTGTTTTTTTTTTTTTGGGGGGGGGGCCCTATACTTAATAAGTGACAATCCAAATTTGTGAAACGTAGGACCTGATGGTCTAAAACTCTCCACTCAGGTGAGATTATCTAAGAGGTCTCATCAGTACAGTGAGGTCTCTCAAATCATTTTAAAAACACAAATGTTACCATGAGAGATGTATTTCTCACTATGCAGAGCTCTGTATGTGAAGGGGAGACTCCTATATTAAAATATAAGGTCTAAAAAAATTTCCAAAGGTTCTATGTGATTTCTTTACATGTCGACGAGTTTTTGACCATTAGGCCCTTAACCCCTTCAGTCAAAAAGATGTATATATACATTGTGTGGTACTTTGGCTGTCGTACCGCACAATGTATATATGTATCAGAGCTGCAGAAAGCTCTAGCAGTCTCGGCTGTTAAGTTACAGCTAAGAGCTGGAGTTCCTGAGCTCCAGGCATCTGCCCGCGTATGGAACTGGAGCGCGATCAGGTTCCATATGAAGGCCGATGCCAGATCGTTACAGACGGTGACACTCTGTGTGTCACTGTTTGTAACGATCTTCTGCTGGTGCTGGCGGGAGGTGTTGGAGGGAATCTGGTAGGTGGGTGGGTTGGCCCAGCAGTGGAGGGGGAGGGAGTGTAAGGGCCCTATGCTACAGAAAATAAAATAAAGGGATGGGATGGGGAGCTAGACTACAGAAAAAGGGTAGTGTTGGGTTCTCCCTAACTAGCGATCGCCGCAGGGGGGCCGCTACACTACAGAATTTTATTTTATTTTATTAAAATAGTAAAAAAAAATATTTAAAAAAGTGGTTTATAGGTGCTGGCAGACAGCGGTCAGTATCTAATATAGCAGACACAGTTAGAGGAGGAGGATTAGAGAGCTGTTTGGGAGGGATCAGGGAGTTTGGAGGGTAAGGGGAGATCCTACACTGCAGAAAATATAAAAAAAAAATATTGAAAAAAATATTAAATTTGTAAAAAAAATGCCTTAACTATTCATACTGGCAGACTGTCTGTCAGTATGTAAAATGGTGATGACCAGTGGGGGTAAGGGAGGGTAGAGAGCTGTTTGGGAGGGATCAGGGGGTGGGAAGTGTCAGGTGGGAGTGTAATCTCTACACTAAAGCTAAAAGTAACCTTACAAGCTACCTGGTTAACCCCTTCACTGTCGGGAGTAATAAAAGTGTGGTGCGCAGCTGCCATTAGCAGCCTTCTAATTACCAACAAGCAATGGCAATGCCATATATGTCTGCTTTTTCTAAACAAAGGGGATACCAGATAAGCTTGTACAATCATTTGTGCCATGATTGCACAAGCGATATGTAAATCATTTCAGTGAGAAACCCAATGTTTGTGAAAAAGTTAAAAAAAAAATTATATGATCCCATTTGATGAGGAAATGGTGGCATGAAATATACCAAAATAGGCCTAGATCAATACCTTGGGGCAGAATTATAGCCTTCAGGCTTGCCGGAAACAGTAGTTATGAAGCAGCGGTCTAAAGGCCGCTACTCCATAACATGTCTGCCTGCTCTGAGGCCGCAGACATCAATCTGCCTGATCCTATACGATAGGACTGATTGACACCCCCTGCTAGCGGCCGCAAATCTGCAGGAGGCGGTATTGCACAAGCAGTTCACAAGAACTGCTTGTGTAATGATAAATGCCGACAGCGTATGCTACGCTACATTGTATCATGTTCGCTCGCACATTAATAAATTGGCCCCCTTGGCTTGTCTACTTAAAAAAAATATATACTGTATATAGTTTTGACAGGTAGATAAAAAAAAAACAAGGCTCTATTTTGTTTAAATCGAGTGATAGCAAAAATGCTAAAAATTCTCCTGTATTTTGGCCAAGTTCTTCTCTGAAAGTCCCGATGGTGAAGGTTTTAATTTAGTGTTTTGCTGTTAATAGAATTTATATTGCAAATGGTTTGTGATCCAGCATATGTCATATTAAAAAGGACATGAAAATCCCAAATCCTTTAAAATTTACTAAGGGATTAAATGCCCTACATCTCCTGAGTGTCTGCTTATAACTTAACTTAACACTTAATATAAAAGAGAAAGAGAGAGGCGCCTCATGGGACAGTATCGAAACAACCAAATCAGGTATACAGAGGGACAGCCCGTAATGGGGTATACTCACAAGGAGAGCGGCATATAAGGATGCCTAGTAGAGCGGGACGGGACTACAAGTCGCCCGACAGACGTGCACAGCAGTGCGTGGAGACGTCGGGTCACGGGGTCGGTTCAGCCAATCAGCGGCCAAGGAGAACCAGCATCGAACGTCACAGCTGTTCAAGGAGTAACCTATGCAAGGCTTGACGTATGATCGGCAGGTCATCAAACCAATCAGGATAATGGATTTAGAAGCTCCCAGTTTAGCACTGTTGATGAGTTTAGGCTTGGATACCAACTGACAGGGGCTGAGAAAGCAGTAACAGCAGAGCTAACAGTGATCAGCCACATGAAAGCAATGAGAGACTCCTAACCAAGACCCAAAATTGTTAATATATATACTGATGTCTACAGATTCCTGCAGCTCCTGTTTGTATAAAGCAAAGGGGAGTGTCTGCTGTTACTGCTTTCTCAGCCCCTGTCAGTTGGTATCCAAGCCTAAACTCATCAACAGTGCTAAACTGGGAGCTTCTAAATCCATTATCCTGATTGGTTTGATGACCTGCCGATCATACGTCAAGCCTTGCATAGGTTACTCCTTGAACAGCTGTGACGTTCGATGCTGGTTCTCCTTGGCCGCTGATTGGCTGAACCGACCCCGTGACCCGACGTCTCCACGCACTGCTGTGCACGTCTGTCGGGCGACTTGTAGTCCCGTCCCGCTCTACTAGGCATCCTTATATGCCGCTCTCCTTGTGAGTATACCCCATTACAGGCTGTCCCTCTGTATACCTGATTTGGTTGTTTCGATACTGTCCCATGAGGCGCCTCTCTCTTTCTCTTTGATTTACAGGTACCCACCCTCACTTTACAAGAGTGCTGCCCGCTTCTTCGGAATACCCTGGGAACATCCTCATACTGAACATCCTTTTTGAACTTTGCGCACCTCCCATAGAGACTTGGTTTACTCTATTTCTCACTGTAACACTTAATATAACTTAATAACTAATAAATAACAACACAACACAGTTCTGTGGGTGAAAGACCCGTGGGTCGCATTTATTGGTACCAGCCGTGGAACTGGCAGGTAACTTATCCACGGGTGGTGGCAATCGGGGACTACATCTAACTATGAATAACCCCTTCTAGAAAATGGCCAAGGGACACCACTGCAGACCACAAGGCGGAGATACTCACGCAGCTTTCATAATTAGGGGTTTTTCCGGCCCAACAATAATCAGCCCGAGCACGCCCAAGCATACCAAGCCTGAGACGTCACCCAGACCGCAATGGCCATTACTCCAACCTCCTTCCAGTCTGCAGCCGTGATCCTCACCACCCGCCAGAGTAGGGTGCAAGCATTATTAACTCCAAACCTGTAGGTCCAGCCTTGACTTGACGAACAGCATGTCAATAACTGGGGAGTTCAAAATTACCATCCTTGGTCTTAGGGAAGTAGTTCTAGTAACCCTCTTCCGGCCTCAGACACCTAGTCTCGAATAGAGACCTAATGACAAACCGATTGCCACCTGTTATTTCTTTAACTGAATCAATAGAGCATTACCAGTGCCAATCAGTAATGCCTATCATCGAATTAATAATGCATTACAAGTGCCAATCCGTAATGCATAACAAATCCATCCAGGTGGATAACAAGACAAACAACAGTGCATAACAAATTCAACAACAGTGCATAACAGGGCTGGGAGGGTGGGGAAAGATCTTCTGGGAGTCCACAGGAACAAAGAGGAAGTAGAATCCCTGTACATCCTTCTTATAAGGTTAATAAACCCCTCCCAACACAATGCAACATTGTAACTAACACACACACACAGCAGCACTCTCTTAAGGGATTAAATGCCCTACATCTCCTGAGTGTCTGCTTATAACTTAACTTAACTTAACACTTAATATAACTTAATAACTAATAAATAACAACACAACACAGTTCTGTGGGTGAAAGACCCGTGGGTCGCATTTATTGGTACCAGTCGTGGAACTGACAGGTAACTTATCCACGGGTGGCGGCAATCGGGGCCTATATCTAACTATGAATAACCCCTTCTAGAAAATGGCCAAGGGACACCGCTGCAGACCACAAGGCGGAGATACTCACGCAGCTTTCATAATTAGGGGTTTTTCCGGCCCAACAATAATCAGCCCGAGCACGCCCAAGCATACCAAGCCTGTGACGTCACCCAGACCGCAATGGCCATTACTCAAACCTCCTTCCAGTCTGCAGCCATGTTCCTGACCACCCGCCACAAGAGACTGACCTGCATATACAATGGTCCTGACTCTTGCCGCCACCCTATACTCTTAGGAGTAACTCCTGCCTGATGTTCTGCAAGAACAAATCTACTCCTGCTGGTTCTAAATGAACCCCATCCTGCCTATACAAACCCTTATGGGCTGCCGAGATGTTCCCGTGCTCTACCACAAAACCCTCGAGTTCAACTACTTGCTTCCTCAGGTCCCTATTGATCTTTTCCTGACCTGGAAAGCTGCCTTATGACACACCATGTGCCTCCATCTTAATCTAGGGATCACATTCGACCACCCGATTCTCACACCTGGAAACCAGAGTTTGAACTGCCTCAGGTCAGACTGCATTGCCCGGATTAGATCCAATGTGGGAATGGCCCCCACATCATTGCCGCCAGCATGAATTATCAGAATGTGAGGTTTCTCCCACCTTTTCGCTGCAGTCTGGAGCAATGCAGGCAGATCTGACCAAACCAAGCCTCTGCGCCCTAGCCAACGTAACCCAGCCCTGGACGAATGAAATCCTAGCTGCTGTCCTCCTGGCATGGCTGCAGCTCTAATTGCGGCCCAGTGCACGTATGAATGGCCGACGATCCACACCCGTACAGGACCTGGACGTATTTCTGAAAACAAAGAAAACAAGAGTTAGCCCGCTTGCAGTAGACCAGATCCACACAACCTTGGCCCATAACCTTTTGGTATCACCCCCGCAAGCCCCCAACTCTTGCATGCATGACCTTTGATCCCCGGTCTAGAACATACAGCGGCCTAACGTAAGACTTATACCGCTGCGACCTCCACCGCCCCAATGAGCGGATCCGATCCGAGGACCAACCCAGCTCTGCTGCTGTCGTCGCTGCCCCCACCCTAAAGGAGTGTGGGGCGATCCGAGACCCGTCTAGACCAGCCTTCTGCGCTGCCCTATCCAGGACCTTTCCAAACTGGTATCTGGTCAGCGGGTCTCAATTAGCATGTATCAAAAGCCTGGAGGAGCCTCCTGGCCGTACCTCCAGGTAAGATGACACTAGTCGCACGGGGCAACAGGCAACACCCTGCTGTCCCGGCAGGGAAAGCCAAGCTCCCCGGCCCTCCTGGTCCATTTTGGACCTGGGAATGAACAATAGCACGGAGTCATCCACCAGCCGAATGTGGCTGTGCATGACCCCCCCTGTGGCTGCCGTCCTGGCTCGCGGCACCAACTCACCCACCCTTAATGCGCCGTGAAACGCCAAGCCAAAGGCCGCCCCGAAGAGGCAAGCCTCGAAAGGTGAGGAACATACTTCTGGTAGCACGTCCAGTAATTTTACCAGCCGTTCTGCCGTAATGGGCTCCCTTGTGTCCCGTCGTGGAACTTACAGACGGCCCCAGCCCCTCAACAGCTGTTTAACGAGAAAGGATCGCAACTCGTCTTTAAAGGCGTATAGCCTGCAGAAAAAAAAACGCCACAGCCGATAGCCTTGCTACCACCGCCCCCTTCGTTGCTCGCTTACCTCTCAGCTCCGCCAGCCAGCGCAACAGAAACCCTTGTTCACCCTCACAGGAGGGGAACTCACGAAGGTCGCAAAAACCTACCCATTCACTCCAGTACCTTACGTATGCCGACCATGTGCTGGGTGCCAACGAAGCCCGCAACAACGGGATCAGTTGCTGTAGTCCTTCGCCATCTGCCACAAAAAGAGAGGGCAAGAAAGACCATTAGGCACCGCAGCCGTAAATGCCCCCCATTGGAAGCGCGACAGTGCATCTGCAACTATATTCTGCACCCCTGGCACATGCCGGGCCCTAAAATCAATGTTCAGTTGCAAACATCTCAACACCAGGTGTCGCAAATAATGCACGACCACAGGCAATGAAGCAGAAAGCCTGTTAACCGCAAACACCACGCTGAGATTATCCGTCCAGAAAATCACAGCCCTGTTACTAAACAGGTGACCCCACAATTCCACCGCAACCAGTATAGGAAACAATTCCAGAAAGCAAAGATTGCGTGTAAGCCCTCTGGTCGCCCACTCGGTCGGCCAGGGCTCCGCACTCCAAGCCCCTTTAAAATAAGCCCCATACCCGGATGCTCCTGCAGCGTCCGTGAACAGATGTAGCACTTGGTTAGATATCGGATCCCCCCGCCACATGCAGACGCCGTTAAAGTCCTGGAGAAACCTCTCCCAGACCTGCAAATCCGCCACGAGGTCCCTCGTGATGCGAATGCGCGATGCCGGAGCCCTACCTCCACCCAAACACTGCTCTAGCCGCTTGCTAAACACTTTCCCCCACGGGATCACTCTCCCTGCAAAGTTAAGGAGACCAAGGAGTGATTGCAGCTCCCGCAGTGAACATGTCTGTGTTGCAACCATGGCCCGTACAGCTGCCAACATCTTGGTGACCTTCTCCTTAGGCAACCTACATTCACCAGCCACCGAATCAATCTCGATGCCTAGGAACGTCAAGCACGTGCACGGCCCCTCCGTCTTATCCTCTGCCAGAGGAACCCCAAACCTGGCCATCATGAACCTCATGACTTTCATTAACGAGGCACATTCTTGCGAGTTGGCCGCCCCTACCAGGAGAAAGTCATCCAAGTAGTGCGCAACTCTATCACTACCAGCCACCGAGACCACCGCCCAGTGCAGGAAAGTAGTGAATGCTTCAAAGTACGCGCAGGATATCGAACAGCCCATGGGCAGACAACGGTCGACATAATAACCCCCTTCAAACCAACACCCCATCAGCCCGAAGGATGATGGGTGAATCGGGAGAAGCCTAAACGCGGATTCTATGTCTAGTTTCGCCATTAATGCTCCCGGGCCCCGTTCTCTAACCAGAGCCAGCGCGTCGTCAAACGACTGGTAACGTACCGAGCTCAATTCCTCCGGAATAGCGTCGTTTACCGACCGCCCTTTCGGATAAGAGAGGTGTTGTATGAGCCTGAACTTACCTGTCTCCTTCTTGGGGACCACCCCTAGCGGGGAGACAACTAAATCCGGTAGTGGCAGTTCCCTAAAAGGGCCTGCAACCCTACCCAAGGCCACTTCTTTGCCCAGCTTCTCCCTGACTGCCTCAGGGTATTGGGAAGCCGATTTCAGGTTTTTCTTGTCACGGGCTCCCAACACCCGGCCAACTACCGGGATCACAAAGCCCTCACGCAACCCGCTATCCAAAAGCTGAGCAGCCGCCCTATCTGGGTACCTACGCAGCCACCTACAAATGACCTGGACCCTAAGTGGTGAATCCGCCCTTAGTGCCAGCGCCTCCTTTGCCCCCAAACCGATCAGTTTGGGTATCTCGCTTTTTGGAGCAATCAGCACCGGGGTGCTGCCCGCTGCAGAACTTGCAGACGTGCTTGAACGTGCACGATGTGCCCCGCTCGCACGCCTTGTCCTGATATCGCCAGCATACACCCCCTTGTTGCCGTCGAAAGCGCAAAGTCTGCCTACCCCCGGGCGATGCCGCTATGGCGCCCCCTTGTGCCCTCCTTTCCGCATCAAGATGCGCCCAGAGGTGCAAATCCATCGTACCAAAATCAAGCAGTGGGTTGCCCACTTTCTTTTTCCGATATAACATATCATAGTCTCTCCAAGCACCATCGGCAAACTTTCTGTGTATTGCGTCGATGGTGTCAACGTACTTAAAGAGGGCAGCCCCCTGATCGGGAAACCTCTCCAAGTAGCAAGTGGCGTAGACCCGGAAACACCGATGCCACTCCTCAAGGGTATCAGGCCGCCTAAATTTCTTAGGCCCCGTACCATCCTCCGCCATCTCCTTAAACTTAAAAGCCTCTGCAGACAGCTCAAACATATTTACATACTTACCGTCCTGGATACGTTTCACGGTTTTAGGTTTAAGGTGTGCATGCAAACTGTGTACCTGGCACGAATAAATATCCCCGTGTACTGCTGCCTTTCTGTTCAACGCCTGTGGTGACCCCCCAGCAACCCCTAAGAGTTGAGATGACTGCGCCCCACTACTGGCATTGCCATCCCCGTGATTGCCCTTACTCATCTTTCTCAACATTCTATACATCCTCCTATGCCCTTTCGTGTGCAAGCCCAGGGACCCATCTATCTCAGACCCACTAGAGCTGGAAGAATTACACCGCCCCCTAGGTAAACCAAGTTGCATCTCACCAGAGGAAGTGCCCGATGTGGCTTGGCCTTGTCCAGAAGCACTGCTGACTCCTCTAGGCACGAGAGCTCCTGAACTCTGAGTCGCCATGTCCCTGCTGGATGAGGATGTCCTGGTACCTGCAAAATAGAAGCCAAGAGGGGAGTACCTGGGGAAGGGCCAGCCATCTCTTCCCTATCCCCCATTTCCTCAAATTCTAGATAACCTTCCCGGTCACTGTCACTCACACCACATGCCGCACTCACATCATCATCCGTACTGGTGGCCAACCCGCTAGCTGAATCCTCTAGAAATCTCACGGTCCAACTCCGACCCTGAGACTTCGATCCCCTAGCCTGTCTCACCTGCCCCCTCCCGGGGCTCTCTAAACCTTCCCCAGGGCCTACGCTAATACTAGCATGCCCCCTCTTGACAGCCCCCCTTGTGGCTATTTGTTCTGAACGTGCTGGTGAGGTCCTGCTGGGCGTCATTATACCCTGTAGGCCTCGTGCCAGAGGCTCCACTACTGCGGCATCGCCCCTTGAGCTGTGTGCTAGGATGGCCCCCTTATTTGCGGTCCTGGCTGCGGGGGCTTTACCTTTACTTTGGGCCGCAGTGCGTGTGGGGACCGCCTTAGCTTTGCCCCCTCCTGACGTAGGCCGCGAGCGCGAGGAGGGTGCCCTGTCAGCATCCCCCCCTTATTACTGGGACCAGCTGCGGCTCTTGTGCGCACACCCTGCTGCGACACCCCCGGAGTGCCCTCCGGGGGGCCCTGCTGCCCCGCTGCCACATTCACAGTTGCCCCAAGACTCCGCATTTCTGCCCCTCTTTCCGGCCCACCGTGTGCCCCCCCAGCCTCCTGGGCCCCATCAGGCTTGCCCCCAAGAGCGGGTGTCACCCCCTGAGGTGGGGGGGAATGATCCACTCTGCGCGCTGTCCGGATTGCGACTGCCGTGAGCGGAAATGACGTCACCGGAAGTGACGTAAGGACGCGCAACGCCGCCGGAAGTCGACGCGGCGGCCATTTTAGATGCCACGAGGGACGAACCGGAGGCCTGTACAGCACTCTAGGCCGAAGCCTGGGCCTGAAGTACCGCCGGACCCGACGACGCCCCCACCAAGGACTGGAGGAGGGCCACCGCCGCCGCCACCGATTCCCCGGAGAGGACCACCGCCGAAGGTAAGGCCGCACTGCTCCCACTACCCGCGCCAACAACACTCTCCCCAGAGGTGCACGCACCCCCTAAAGCCTTGCTGGGCCCTGCCACTACAGGCCCCTGCCTGAGGCCAACACCGTATCCCCCGGGTGTATTACCGGGACCCCCAGAGCCGAAACCGGAGCTCCCCTGGGACCCCCTAGGCCCTAACACCGAGCCGCCTAGCGCTCCTACTCGCCCCTCAGGACCTACCTCCCCTGGGGGCCTACACTCCGACCCGACCGGCTGATAAGCCGGACCAGGGCCACCATCCCCCTCTAAATTCTCCCGTGCAGTTGAAGGGAACAACACTGGGCTACCCCCCCCCCCCAAAGGAGAAACGGGCAGACACAGCCCAGACCCATGGCCCAGACCCACCGTGACAGTTCCAGATGGGGATGGTGCGACCCAATCCACGTCCTCTAACTCCATTTCTTCCCATTCTCCAGCTTCGCCTTCCATTGGAAAATGCTGCAAACTGCTAAGCTGAAAGATCTTCTGGGAGTCCACAGGAACAAAGAGGAAGTAGAATCCCTGTACATCCTTCTTATAAGGTTAGTAAACCCCTCCCAACACAATGCAACATTGTAACTAACACACACACACACAGCAGCACTCACTCCTCCAGGCCTTAACCCTTAGCTACGCTCCGGGCTATTTGCCCTGCACTTTCTTTATGGGGACATAAAAAAAACAATGCTCAATTGTGTAAAGAGATTTTATGATTGCACTATTGCTTGCTCGTAGCAATCTGAACATCTGTTGAGCCAATGACAAGAGGCATATGTGCATAGCCACCAATCAACAGCTAGCTCCAGTAATGCTGTGGTGCCCTTGGGCATACCTAAGTATGCTTTTCAACAAAGGGTACCAAGATAATAACTAAGTAATTTTTTTATAATATAAGTAAATTTCATGTCCTAACTGAATCAGAAGAAACTGTTGTTGTTTTTTATTTCATGTTCCTTTACATTAGAAGGATTTTACATAGAAAATATGATCTACTGCTTAGAGAAGAAAACATTTATTTTGTTTTAAATTTGGTCTACTGCCTAAATATTCTTTCACTTTACTAAACTATCATGTATTACTAACAGTAATTTGTTCTAGTATGGCTTCTTTATATAAAGGGGGACAATGCACGCAAAGATCCCCCAGTTCTGTAACATAGCACAAACGATTTGTTGTCTTCAGACCTTTTATTTTCATGCAGTTAAACTTTTTGTGCAACTCAATAACATTTGAAAAACTGTAGTGCTTATCGATCTAAAAAAGAATTAAGGATTATGTATTATACCTTTTTGTGGACTGTTGAACAGACTTAATACAATAGAAAATAAATTATTAATTGCTATATGGAGGTGTTTTGGTATTGATGAGGCATATCATGCAGTGGAGCACAATAATAAAACAATACATCACATAAACCATAGAATATTGCATACCTACTATAGGATTCAATATAAATATTGGCATAGCATATTACAATATATCACAATAAGCACCAGCAATAGCTAGATCATGTATTTTTCCACTGGTTATTTACTAAAAATGTACCCAGTCATATGCTGACATCTGGTGGACAAAAATTGAATTGTAAATAGTAAAAAATTCAGACTGTTTCAATTTATAGTATACATTTTATTGCATGTAGTAGTAGCTTTTGTTGGACCAACATTAAAAACCTTCATAAATACTGATTGTGTGCATGCTTACAATAGTAATCTCCTAGAAACACTTCATCTGAAGCATTCATTGGCAAAGAAGCTCTAACCTGGACCAACATAAAAGAAGCACATTCAGCCAATGTTATTTCTTAACCTTGAGATAGGGGATTTAAATCCAAAACTGGCTAAAGTCTCACTTATAATAAGGAATAAAGCTCAGGGAAACTTGAGCCTATTTGAGCTTTTATCCTAGTGGTAGTGGCTGAATTATTCCTTTCATCTAGGGCCAGGTGCCAAGTTAATTTGGCACTGCAACATTTATTCATTTGTTTACTGGTAACTATGTCAGGTCTTTCAATATTAATTTAAGTGACTGCTTTTAATGCCACTCTAAATTTATTTCACTCAACTATCCATATTAACTTGTGTCTGTACCTTTACAGGTCCTATAAATGCTGAAATACTTTAAAACATCAGCTATTTAAAACACATTTTGTAAACAATTTCTAAAGATTTATTTGTTGTGACCTTTATATTAATTATAACTATGAAGGACAATATATTGTAAAGGACAATATGGATTAAACTCAATGGTATATTTATAGAATAAGGCCAATTTATACAATACATGGAATATATATATATATATATATATATATATATATATATATATATATATACACACACACATTTGTAGTATTATTCATAGATGAAATAACAGTAAATGTATGGGGATGTGTAGTTTTCACATAGGATTCAGAATGAAGACAAACCTAGATGCCAGTTACTATGATATAAACATCGCCATGATGAGTATAAATACCTTTAATAAGAATGAAAAACTTAAAGGACCATGAAACCCAAATGTGTTCTTTCACGATTTAAAAAGAGCATGCAATTTTAAACAACTTTCTAATTTACTTCTATTATCTAATTTGCTTCATTATCGTGATATCCTTTGCTGAAAAGCATATCTAGATAGGCTCAGTAGCTGCTGATTGGTGGCTGCACATAGATGCCTCGTGTGATTGGCTCACCCTTGTGCATTGCTATTTCTTCAAAAAAAGAATATCTAAAAATTAAGCAAATTAGATAATAGAAGTAAGTTGGAATGTTGTTAAAAATTGTATTCTCTATCTGAATCAAGAAAAATGTGGGGTTTAGTGTCCCTTTAAGTTTTGAGTATAATATCTTCTTCAGTGTATTATTTAAGTTGCATTGCCAACTGGATAATTTAAAGAGACATTATTATTATTATTATTATTATTATTATCAGGTATTTATGAAGCACCAGCAGATTACGCAGCGCTATACAAGTAATAATAAAACATTACACGGATGCATTACATACACAAACAAACAAGTACAATATTGGGGTACATTACAGTTGTAGGTGCAATAATTGAGTTATACAAAAGGAGAGGAATGCCCTGCCCTTGAGCACAATCAGTAGAAGTTCACTTTAACTACAAAGTGGCCGACAGGTAGAGAGGCTCTCAAGCTTACAATCTAAAGGAGAGGGAATGGACACAGAAGGTAAGGGAGAGAAGAAATATGTTTAATAAATGGCAGTGTAAACAGAGTGAGTGAAGCGTGTGGTGAGTAAATAAGGGTTGGAAAAGTGTAACAGAATATGGTTAAGTGTCAGTTCAGAGGCTGTGAGTGTGAAGTATTGTCTCTATCCTGGGTCATTAGTGACAGATGCACCTAATTGCTGTTAGGTGTTTATACATTAAGGTAAACACCAGGATGGGAGGCTTGGTGGGCTAGTGCGTGCAGAGAGGCTGTAGGACTGCTTGCTGCTGTGAGAAAGAGAGTTGTAAAGGTAAAACTTCCTGTTGATAGAGGGGAGGTGTATGGGGGGAGGTGCAGCTTGGAGAGGAGGAGAGGGGATTGGGAATGCTAAAACCAATTCCAAATTAGCCCAACAGATATAAGAATAAAATGCACTCATTGTCTTGATTGGAGATAGATGAATTACCTTCAAATGTCTGTTGTTTGCTGAGAGGCTGTGGGATCTTAAATGTATGTTGTTTGCTAAGAGGCTGTGGGATCTTAAATGTATGTTGTTTGCTGAGAGGCTGTGGGATCTTAAATGTATGTTGTTTGCTGAGAGGCTGTGGGATCTTAAATGTCTGTTGTTTGCTGAGAGGCTGTGGGATCTTAAATGTATTTTGTTTGCTGAGAGGCTGTGAGATCTTAAATGTATGTTGTTTGCAGAGAGAGGCTGTGGGATCTTAAATGTCTGTTGTTTGCAGAGAGAGGCTGTGGGATCTTAAATGTATGTTTGCTGAGAGGCTGTGGGATCTTAAATGTCTGTTGTTTGCTGAGAGGCTGTGGGATCTTAAATGTATGTTTGCTGAGAGGCTGTGGGATCTTAAATGTATGTTGTTTGCTGAGAGGCTGTGGGATCTTAAATGTATGTTGTTTGCAGAGAGGCTGTGGGATCTTAAATGTATGTTGTTTGCTGAGAGGCTGTGGGATCTTAAATGTATGTTTGCTGAGAGGCTGTGGGATCTTAAATGTATGTTGTTTGCTGAGAGGCTGTGGGATCTTAAATGTATGTTTGCTGAGAGGCTGTGGGATCTTAAATGTATGTTGTTTGCTGAGAGGCTGTGGGATCTTAAATGTATGTTTGCTGAGAGGCTGTGGGATCTTAAATGTCTGTTGTTTGCTGAGAGTCTGTGGGATCTTAAATGTATGTTGTTTGCTGAGAGGCTGTGGGATCTTAAATGTATGTTGTTTGCTGAGAGGCTGTGGGATCTTAAATGTATGTTGTTTGCTAAGAGGCTGTGGGATCTTAAATGTATGTTGTTTGCAGAGAGGCTGTGGGATCTTAAATGTCTGTTGTTTGCTAAGAGGCTGTGGGATCTTAAATGTATGTTGTTTGCAGAGAGGCTGTGGGATCTTAAATGTATGTTGTTTGCTAAGAGGCTGTGGGATCTTAAATGTATGTTTGCTAAGAGGCTGTGGGATCTTAAATGTATGTTGTTTGCTAAGAGGCTGTGGGATCTTAAATGTATGTTGTTTGCAGAGAGGCTGTGGGATCTTAAATGTATGTTGTTTGCAGAGAGGCTGTGGGATCTTAAATGTATGTTATTTGCAGAGAGGCTGTGGGATCTTAAATGTATGTTTGCTGAGAGGCTGTGGGATCTTAAATGCATGTTGTTTGCTGAGAGGCTGTGGGATCTTAAATGTATGTTGTTTGCTGAGAGGCTGTGGGATCTTAAATGTATGTTGTTTGCTGAGAGGCTGTGGGATCTTAAATGTATGTTGTTTGCTGAGAGGCTGTGGGATCTTAAATGTATGTTGTTTGCTAAGAGGCTGTGGGATCTTAAATGTATGTTGTTTGCAGAGAGGCTGTGGGATCTTAAATGTCTGTTGTTTGCTAAGAGGCTGTGGGATCTTAAATGTATGTTGTTTGCAGAGAGGCTGTGGGATCTTAAATGTATGTTGTTTGCTAAGAGGCTGTGGGATCTTAAATGTATGTTTGCTAAGAGGCTGTGGGATCTTAAATGTATGTTGTTTGCTAAGAGGCTGTGGGATCTTAAATGTATGTTGTTTGCAGAGAGGCTGTGGGATCTTAAATGTATGTTGTTTGCAGAGAGGCTGTGGGATCTTAAATGTATGTTATTTGCAGAGAGGCTGTGGGATCTTAAATGTATGTTTGCTGAGAGGCTGTGGGATCTTAAATGTATGTTGTTTGCAGAGAGAGGCTGTGGGATCTTAAATGTCTGTTGTTTGCAGAGAGAGGCTGTGGGATCTTAAATGTATGTTTGCTGAGAGGCTGTGGGATCTTAAATGTCTGTTGTTTGCTGAGAGGCTGTGGGATCTTAAATGTATGTTTGCTGAGAGGCTGTGGGATCTTAAATGTATGTTGTTTGCTGAGAGGCTGTGGGATCTTAAATGTATGTTGTTTGCAGAGAGGCTGTGGGATCTTAAATGTATGTTGTTTGCTGAGAGGCTGTGGGATCTTAAATGTATGTTTGCTGAGAGGCTGTGGGATCTTAAATGTATGTTGTTTGCTGAGAGGCTGTGGGATCTTAAATGTATGTTTGCTGAGAGGCTGTGGGATCTTAAATGTATGTTGTTTGCTGAGAGGCTGTGGGATCTTAAATGTATGTTTGCTGAGAGGCTGTGGGATCTTAAATGTCTGTTGTTTGCTGAGAGGCTGTGGGATCTTAAATGTATGTTGTTTGCTGAGAGGCTGTGGGATCTTAAATGTATGTTGTTTGCTGAGAGGCTGTGGGATCTTAAATGTATGTTGTTTGCTAAGAGGCTGTGGGATCTTAAATGTATGTTGTTTGCAGAGAGGCTGTGGGATCTTAAATGTCTGTTGTTTGCTAAGAGGCTGTGGGATCTTAAATGTATGTTGTTTGCAGAGAGGCTGTGGGATCTTAAATGTATGTTGTTTGCTAAGAGGCTGTGGGATCTTAAATGTATGTTTGCTAAGAGGCTGTGGGATCTTAAATGTATGTTGTTTGCTAAGAGGCTGTGGGATCTTAAATGTATGTTGTTTGCAGAGAGGCTGTGGGATCTTAAATGTATGTTGTTTGCAGAGAGGCTGTGGGATCTTAAATGTATGTTATTTGCAGAGAGGCTGTGGGATCTTAAATGTATGTTTGCTGAGAGGCTGTGGGATCTTAAATGCATGTTGTTTGCTGAGAGGCTGTGGGATCTTAAATGTATGTTGTTTGCTGAGAGGCTGTGGGATCTTAAATGTATGTTGTTTGCTGAGAGGCTGTGGGATCTTAAATGTATGTTGTTTGCTGAGAGGCTGTGGGATCTTAAATGTATGTTGTTTGCTAAGAGGCTGTGGGATCTTAAATGTATGTTGTTTGCAGAGAGGCTGTGGGATCTTAAATGTCTGTTGTTTGCTAAGAGGCTGTGGGATCTTAAATGTATGTTGTTTGCAGAGAGGCTGTGGGATCTTAAATGTATGTTGTTTGCTAAGAGGCTGTGGGATCTTAAATGTATGTTTGCTAAGAGGCTGTGGGATCTTAAATGTATGTTGTTTGCTAAGAGGCTGTGGGATCTTAAATGTATGTTGTTTGCAGAGAGGCTGTGGGATCTTAAATGTATGTTGTTTGCAGAGAGGCTGTGGGATCTTAAATGTATGTTATTTGCAGAGAGGCTGTGGGATCTTAAATGTATGTTTGCTGAGAGGCTGTGGGATCTTAAATGCATGTTGTTTGCTGAGAGGCTGTGGGATCTTAAATGTATGTTGTTTGCTGAGAGGCTGTGGGATCTTAAATGTATGTTGTTTGCTGAGAGGCTGTGGGATCTTAAATGTCTGTTGTTTGCTGAGAGGCTGTGGGATCTTAAATGTATGTTGTTTGCTAAGAGGCTGTGGGATCTTAAATGTATGTTGTTTGCTAAGAGGCTGTGGGATCTTAAATGTATGTTGTTTGCTAAGAGGCTGTGGGATCTTAAATGTATGTTTGCTGAGAGGCTGTGGGATCTTAAATGTATGTTGTTTGCAGAGAGGCTGTGGGATCTTAAATGTATGTTATTTGCAGAGAGGCTGTGGGATCTTAAATGTATGTTTGCTGAGAGGCTGTGGGATCTTAAATGTATGTTATTTGCAGAGAGGCTGTGGGATCTTAAATGTATGTTATTTGCAGAGAGGCTGTGGGATCTTAAATGTATGTTATTTGCAGAGAGGCTGTGGGATCTTAAATGTATGTTGTTTGCTGAGAGGCTGTGGGATCTTAAATGTATGTTGTTTGCAGAGAGGCTGTGGGATCTTAAATGTATGTTATTTGCAGAGAGGCTGTGGGATCTTAAATGTATGTTTGCTGAGAGGCTGTGGGATCTTAAATGTATGTTTGCTGAGAGGCTGTGGGATCTTAAATGTATGTTGTTTGCAGAGAGGCTGTGGGATCTTAAATGTATGTTTGCTGAGAGGCTGTGGGATCTTAAATGTATGTTGTTTGCAGAGAGGCTGTGGGATCTTAAATGTATGTTATTTGCAGAGAGGCTGTGGGATCTTAAATGTATGTTTGCTGAGAGGCTGTGGGATCTTAAATGCATGTTGTTTGCTGAGAGGCTGTGGGATCTTAAATGTATGTTGTTTGCTGAGAGGCTGTGGGATCTTAAATGTATGTTGTTTGCAGAGAGGCTGTGGGATCTTAAATGTATGTTATTTGCAGAGAGGCTGTGGGATCTTAAATGTATGTTTGCTGAGAGGCTGTGGGATCTTAAATGCATGTTGTTTGCTGAGAGGCTGTGGGATCTTAAATGTATGTTGTTTGCTGAGAGGCTGTGGGATCTTAAATGTATGTTGTTTGCTGAGAGGCTGTGGGATCTTAAATGTCTGTTGTTTGCTGAGAGGCTGTGGGATCTTAAATGTATGTTGTTTGCTAAGAGGCTGTGGGATCTTAAATGTATGTTGTTTGCTAAGAGGCTGTGGGATCTTAAATGTATGTTGTTTGCTAAGAGGCTGTGGGATCTTAAATGTATGTTTGCTGAGAGGCTGTGGGATCTTAAATGTATGTTGTTTGCAGAGAGGCTGTGGGATCTTAAATGTATGTTATTTGCAGAGAGGCTGTGGGATCTTAAATGTATGTTTGCTGAGAGGCTGTGGGATCTTAAATGTATGTTTGCTGAGAGGCTGTGGGATCTTAAATGTATGTTGTTTGCAGAGAGGCTGTGGGATCTTAAATGTATGTTTGCTGAGAGGCTGTGGGATCTTAAATGTATGTTGTTTGCTGAGAGGCTGTGGGATCTTAAATGTATGTTATTTGCAGAGAGGCTGTGGGATCTTAAATGTATGTTTGCTGAGAGGCTGTGGGATCTTAAATGCATGTTGTTTGCTGAGAGGCTGTGGGATCTTAAATGTATGTTGTTTGCTGAGAGGCTGTGGGATCTTAAATGTCTGTTGTTTGCTAAGAGGCTGTGGGATCTTAAATGTATGTTGTTTGCTGAGAGGCTGTGGGATCTTAAATGTCTGTTGTTTGCTGAGAGGCTGTGGGATCTTAAATGTATGTTGTTTGCTGAGAGGCTGTGGGATCTTAAATGTATGTTGTTTGCTGAGAGGCTGTGGGATCTTAAATGTCTGTTGTTTGCTGAGAGGCTGTGGGATCTTAAATGTCTGTTGTTTGCTGAGAGGCTGTGGGATCTTAAATGTCTGTTGTTTGCTGAGAGGCTGTGGGATCTTAAATGTATGTTGTTTGCTGAGAGGCTGTGGGATCTTAAATGTATGTTGTTTGCTGAGAGGCTGTGGGATCTTAAATGTATGTTGTTTGCTGAGAGGCTGTGGGATCTTAAATGTATGTTGTTTGCTGAGAGGCTGTGGGATCTTAAATGTATGTTGTTTGCTGAGAGGCTGTGGGATCTTAAATGTATGTTGTTTGCTGAGAGGCTGTGGGATCTTAAATGTATGTTGTTTGCAGAGAGAGGCTGTGGGATCTTAAATGTTTGTTGTTTGCTGAGAGGCTGTGGGATCTTAAATGTCTGTTGTTTGCTGAGAGGCTGTGGGATCTTAAATGTCTGTTGTTTGCTGAGAGGCTGTGGGATCTTAAATGTATGTTGTTTGCAGAGAGGCTGTGGGATCTTAAATGTATGTTGTTTGCTGAGAGGCTGTGGGATCTTAAATGTATGTTGTTTGCTAAGAGGCTGTGGGATCTTAAATGTATGTTGTTTGCTGAGAGGCTGTGGGATCTTAAATGTATGTTGTTTGCTGAGAGGCTGTGGGATCTTAAATGTCTGTTGTTTGCTGAGAGGCTGTGGGATCTTAAATGTATTTTGTTTGCTGAGAGGCTGTGGGATCTTAAATGTATGTTGTTTGCTGAGAGGCTGTGGGATCTTAAATGTATGTTGTTTGCTGAGAGGCTGTGGGATCTTAAATGTATGTTGTTTGCTAAGAGGCTGTGGGATCTTAAATGTATGTTGTTTGCAGAGAGGCTGTGGGATCTTAAATGTATGTTGTTTGCAGAGAGGCTGTGGGATCTTAAATGTATGTTGTTTGCAGAGAGGCTGTGGGATCTTAAATGTCTGTTGTTTGCTGAGAGGCTGTGGGATCTTAAATGTATTTTGTTTGCTGAGAGGCTGTGGGATCTTAAATGTATGTTGTTTGCTGAGAGGCTGTGGGATCTTAAATGTATGTTGTTTGCTAAGAGGCTGTGGGATCTTAAATGTATGTTGTTTGCAGAGAGGCTGTGGGATCTTAAATGTATGTTATTTGCAGAGAGGCTGTGGGATCTTAAATGTATGTTGTTTGCAGAGAGGCTGTGGGATCTTAAATGTATGTTTGCTAAGAGGCTGTGGGATCTTAAATGTATGTTGTTTGCTAAGAGGCTGTGGGATCTTAAATGTATGTTGTTTGCAGAGAGGCTGTGGGATCTTAAATGTATGTTGTTTGCAGAGAGGCTGTGGGATCTTAAATGTATGTTATTTGCAGAGAGGCTGTGGGATCTTAAATGTATGTTTGCTGAGAGGCTGTGGGATCTTAAATGCATGTTGTTTGCTGAGAGGCTGTGGGATCTTAAATGTATGTTGTTTGCTGAGAGGCTGTGGGATCTTAAATGTATGTTGTTTGCTGAGAGGCTGTGGGATCTTAAATGTCTGTTGTTTGCTGAGAGGCTGTGGGATCTTAAATGTATGTTGTTTGCTAAGAGGCTGTGGGATCTTAAATGTATGTTGTTTGCTAAGAGGCTGTGGGATCTTAAATGTATGTTGTTTGCTAAGAGGCTGTGGGATCTTAAATGTATGTTTGCTGAGAGGCTGTGGGATCTTAAATGTATGTTGTTTGCAGAGAGGCTGTGGGATCTTAAATGTATGTTATTTGCAGAGAGGCTGTGGGATCTTAAATGTATGTTTGCTGAGAGGCTGTGGGATCTTAAATGTATGTTTGCTGAGAGGCTGTGGGATCTTAAATGTATGTTGTTTGCAGAGAGGCTGTGGGATCTTAAATGTATGTTTGCTGAGAGGCTGTGGGATCTTAAATGTATGTTGTTTGCAGAGAGGCTGTGGGATCTTAAATGTATGTTATTTGCAGAGAGGCTGTGGGATCTTAAATGTATGTTTGCTGAGAGGCTGTGGGATCTTAAATGCATGTTGTTTGCTGAGAGGCTGTGGGATCTTAAATGTATGTTGTTTGCTGAGAGGCTGTGGGATCTTAAATGTTTGTTGTTTGCAGAGAGGCTGTGGGATCTTAAATGTATGTTATTTGCAGAGAGGCTGTGGGATCTTAAATGTATGTTTGCTGAGAGGCTGTGGGATCTTAAATGCATGTTGTTTGCTGAGAGGCTGTGGGATCTTAAATGTATGTTGTTTGCAGAGAGGCTGTGGGATCTTAAATGTATGTTATTTGCAGAGAGGCTGTGGGATCTTAAATGTATGTTTGCTGAGAGGCTGTGGGATCTTAAATGCATGTTGTTTGCTGAGAGGCTGTGGGATCTTAAATGTATGTTGTTTGCTGAGAGGCTGTGGGATCTTAAATGTATGTTGTTTGCTGAGAGGCTGTGGGATCTTAAATGTCTGTTGTTTGCTGAGAGGCTGTGGGATCTTAAATGTATGTTGTTTGCTAAGAGGCTGTGGGATCTTAAATGTATGTTGTTTGCTAAGAGGCTGTGGGATCTTAAATGTATGTTGTTTGCTAAGAGGCTGTGGGATCTTAAATGTATGTTTGCTGAGAGGCTGTGGGATCTTAAATGTATGTTGTTTGCAGAGAGGCTGTGGGATCTTAAATGTATGTTATTTGCAGAGAGGCTGTGGGATCTTAAATGTATGTTTGCTGAGAGGCTGTGGGATCTTAAATGTATGTTTGCTGAGAGGCTGTGGGATCTTAAATGTATGTTGTTTGCAGAGAGGCTGTGGGATCTTAAATGTATGTTTGCTGAGAGGCTGTGGGATCTTAAATGTATGTTGTTTGCAGAGAGGCTGTGGGATCTTAAATGTATGTTATTTGCAGAGAGGCTGTGGGATCTTAAATGTATGTTTGCTGAGAGGCTGTGGGATCTTAAATGCATGTTGTTTGCTGAGAGGCTGTGGGATCTTAAATGTATGTTGTTTGCTGAGAGGCTGTGGGATCTTAAATGTTTGTTGTTTGCAGAGAGGCTGTGGGATCTTAAATGTATGTTATTTGCAGAGAGGCTGTGGGATCTTAAATGTATGTTTGCTGAGAGGCTGTGGGATCTTAAATGCATGTTGTTTGCTGAGAGGCTGTGGGATCTTAAATGTATGTTGTTTGCTGAGAGGCTGTGGGATCTTAAATGTATGTTGTTTGCTGAGAGGCTGTGGGATCTTAAATGTCTGTTGTTTGCTGAGAGGCTGTGGGATCTTAAATGTATGTTGTTTGCTAAGAGGCTGTGGGATCTTAAATGTATGTTGTTTGCTAAGAGGCTGTGGGATCTTAAATGTATGTTTGCTGAGAGGCTGTGGGATCTTAAATGTATGTTGTTTGCAGAGAGGCTGTGGGATCTTAAATGTATGTTATTTGCAGAGAGGCTGTGGGATCTTAAATGTATGTTTGCTGAGAGGCTGTGGGATCTTAAATGTATGTTTGCTGAGAGGCTGTGGGATCTTAAATGTATGTTGTTTGCAGAGAGGCTGTGGGATCTTAAATGTATGTTTGCTGAGAGGCTGTGGGATCTTAAATGTATGTTGTTTGCAGAGAGGCTGTGGGATCTTAAATGTATGTTATTTGCAGAGAGGCTGTGGGATCTTAAATGTATGTTTGCTGAGAGGCTGTGGGATCTTAAATGTATGTTGTTTGCTGAGAGGCTGTGGGATCTTAAATGTCTGTTGTTTGCTAAGAGGCTGTGGGATCTTAAATGTATGTTGTTTGCTGAGAGGCTGTGGGATCTTAAATGTATGTTGTTTGCTGAGAGGCTGTGGGATCTTAAATGTATGTTGTTTGCTGAGAGGCTGTGGGATCTTAAATGTCTGTTGTTTGCTAAGAGGCTGTGGGATCTTAAATGTATGTTGTTTGCTGAGAGGCTGTGGGATCTTAAATGTCTGTTGTTTGCTGAGAGGCTGTGGGATCTTAAATGTATGTTGTTTGCTGAGAGGCTGTGGGATCTTAAATGTATGTTGTTTGCTGAGAGGCTGTGGGATCTTAAATGTCTGTTGTTTGCTGAGAGGCTGTGGGATCTTAAATGTCTGTTGTTTGCTGAGAGGCTGTGGGATCTTAAATGTCTGTTGTTTGCTGAGAGGCTGTGGGATCTTAAATGTCTGTTGTTTGCTGAGAGGCTGTGGGATCTTAAATGTCTGTTGTTTGCTGAGAGGCTGTGGGATCTTAAATGTATGTTGTTTGCTGAGAGGCTGTGGGATCTTAAATGTATGTTGTTTGCTGAGAGGCTGTGGGATCTTAAATGTATGTTGTTTGCTGAGAGGCTGTGGGATCTTAAATGTATGTTGTTTGCTGAGAGGCTGTGGGATCTTAAATGTATGTTGTTTGCTGAGAGGCTGTGGGATCTTAAATGTATGTTGTTTGCTGAGAGGCTGTGGGATCTTAAATGTATGTTGTTTGCAGAGAGAGGCTGTGGGATCTTAAAGGGACACTAAACCCAAATTTTTTTCTTTTGTGATTCAGATAGAGCATGCAACTTATTAATTTACTCCTATTATCAATTTTTCTTCGTTCTCTTGCTATCTTTATTTGAAAAAGAAGGCATCTAAGCTTTTTTTTGGTTCAGTACTCTGGACAGAACTTTTTTATTGGTGGATAAATGTATCCACCAATCAGCAAGACAACCCAGGTTGTTCACCAAAATTGGTCCGGCATCTAAACTTACATTCTTGCATTTCAAATAAAGATCCAAGAGAATAAAGAAAATTTGATAATAGGAGTAAAATAGAAAGTTGCTTAAAATGTCATGCTCTATCTAAATCATGAAAGAAAAAAATTGTGTTCAGTGTCCCTTTAAATGTATGTTGTTTGCAGAGAGGCTGTAGGACTGCTTGTTGCTGTGAAGTCTGTGAGAAAGAGAGTTTTAAAACACATATATATATATATATATATATATATATATATATACCTGCACATAAATACCTCTTGTCATTGGTTCACCTGATGCATTTAGGAAACCAGACATAGACCTTTTCAATGTGCTGCAACTCACTAATGAGGCCCACTGATGTCCAAAACGATTGTTTGTGGTTGCAAGGGGAGGATTGTCTGGTATTTCGGGCCTGGACTTACCTCTTTAGGCAAGATCAGACCTAAATACTTCAGGAAAGGCACTAGAAGACTACAATAGGCTGCTCTCAGGAGGTGACCCACCAAAGAGCAATGACTGAGCTGTTGTTGCTTCCTGTTTAGGGCTTCTCACTGTGTGTATATTGGTGTTAAACTATATCCCAGTAGCACATTGCTGCTCCTTCAACAAAGGATACTGAGAGAATGAAGCAAATCTGATTACAAAAGTAAATTGGAAAGTTGTTTAAAATTGTATGCCCTATATAAATCCTGAAATGTAATGGTTGGGTTTTACGTCCCTTTAATGTGCAAATAGTTACAATGCATTGTAATTAGATGTGTGGAGCAATTCTGCTTAGTTCATATGTTTTGTTTACGAGTTTAAAGGGACAGTCAACACCAAAATTGTTACTTGTATACTTAATAACATTCAAACCTCTAAATTTCAGCCTGTTTCTAAGCTACTACAGATAGCCTCACATGCTTTTCACAACAGGGGACCGCTTGTTCATGTGAGCCATATAGATAACATTGTGCTCTCTGCCGGGAGTTGTGCATGACACTGCACTTACTGGCTAAAATGCAAGTCAATAGACAATGAATAGCCATGTGATCAGGGGGCTGCCAGAAGAGGCTTAGATACAAGGTAATCACATAGGTTAAAAGTATATTAATATAACCATGTTGGCAGTGCAAAACTGGGGAATGGATAATAAAGGGATTATTTATCTTTTTCAACAATAAAAATTCTGGAGTAACATAGTGACATAGTAGATGAGGTTGAAAAAAGACCGAAGTCCATCGAGTTCAACCTAAACAAATCTAAAATACTTACAATAAGCTCCAGTTAAACTTAAATAATCCCACTAAAAGGTGACCCATTTAATACTAGAGTAGACTCATTTTAAGTTTTATTATACAACCCAGTCTGGCGGCATCCGGTTGGCATAGTGATGGGTGCTTACGTGAGGAAATATTACACAGACAGGGAAGCAGGCTTCATAAAAGTTGAGTTATTTGTTGTAATTTATATGGTCTGAGGATGGGAAAACCCTGAAAAATCAATAATAAAACATTAAATTGCATTTTAAATCTTGGAAGGTGCCTTTCACAACAGACATAGTGATCTGTGATAAATGTTTTCTGCATATATTTAAATAGGTTGATTATGTAGCCTGTGACTGATTTACACCATTCACATCTTTGTCTAAAAATTATGAGATTGTTAGAATTTTTAAAACCTCAAAGATCGATAAGATTGTCTAATACTTTGGTAATTATTTTCAGTATTTAATTTCTATGGGGCATTAAAGGGACAGTCAAGTCCAAAAAAAAGTTTCATGATTTAAATAGGGAATGTAATTTGAAACAACTTTCCAATGTACTTTTATCACCAATTTTGCTTTGTTCTTGGTATTCTTAGTTGAAAGCTAAACCTAGGAGGTTCATATGCTAATTTCTTAGACTGCCTCTAATCTGAATGTATTTTGACCAATAGAGGGCATTAGTTCACATGTTTCTTATAGATAACAATGAGCTCATGCACTTGAAGTTACCCTGGAGTGAGTACTGATAGGCTAAAATGCAAGTCTGTCAAAAGAACTGAAATAAGGGGGCAGTTTGCAGATGCTTAGATACAAGGTAATTACAGAGGTAAAACGTGTATTTCAGTATTGGTTATGCAAAACTGGGGAATGGGTAATAAAGGGATAATCTTTCTTTTTAAACAACAACAATTCTGGTGTTGACTGTCCCTTTAATGAAATCTTTTTCTATTTTATTTCTTGCATGATAACACAAAACTGTGATAGGTCAACTGCGCTAAAAACAATGGTACATTAGGAATACTTTAAATTCCTATAATCTTCATTTACAAGAAATTTTATATATATATATATATATATATATATATATATATATATATATACATACAAACAAAGAGGTATCAGCGCACATCCATTTTCAAAAGCACAACATATTTTTTACTGCTGCAAAAAATTGCCTGCATATACATCAAGAGACAACTATTCTTTTTTAAATAATATTGGGAACTTAGTCACACAATATGGCCATATTTTGCTTAGCCAGTCACCGCTTACAAGGTGCCCCAATTCGACTGGTCCTACTCTAAGTCCTTTTGCCACAGAGGGCTGAAACATTCCTGCTTTTACTCTTCATAATAGAATGAGACTCCCTGGCTTTTTATTCACAACTCTTTAACACTGTAATGAGCACACCTGAACTTGGGTGGGGTGCTTAAACCAATGGGAGATGGTCAGTCTCCCTGGTAATTTTAAATACAAATACAAAATTTGTTTTTTTAGCACACCCTACAAAAAGTTTAAATCAATATCTGGGAGTGCTGCCAATATGACCCAGTAATTACACAAACAAAGAGGTATCAACGCACATCCATTTTCAAAAGCACAACATATTTTTTACTGCTGCAAAAAATTGCCTGCATATACATCAAGAGACAACTATTCTTTTTTAAATAATATTGGGAACTTAGTCACACAATATGGCCATATTTTGCTTAGCCAGTCACCGCTTACAAGGTGCCCCAATTCGACTGGTCCTACTCTAAGTCCTTTTGCTATATATATAATATAAGATAGATAGATAGATATTGGGTCAGATTACAAGTGGAGCTTTATTTAACGCTCACACGGAAGCATTAACTGCATCAGAATTAAGCTATTTGCACACGCTGGGTTGCACTCGTATTATGAGTTGAAAGTAAAATGTTTTTGTTAGCGTGCTAACCCAACGAGCGCTAAATCCTGAACTTAGAATATTGCACAAACAATAACCTATTTCCCCATAGGAGTCAATGGAGCAAAAAAAGTGCAAAAAAACACCCAACTCACACGCTTTCTCTGTCTTATATTCTCATGTGTGCTAATGCAATATGAAACATATCAATGTTCTTCACATACAGGATATGTTTTATTTATTCATAAATACATATTTCTGAATATATATTTTTTTGGTACAAAATATATATATATATATATATATATATATATATATATATATATATATATATATATAATTATTTACAGATATATACAGATAAAAAAACAAGTAGAATGTAACTACTCAGGAGACCTGGGTAGAAACAAGCGATACTCAGCAAGTTGCGCTAGTCAGATGGATGAAGGAAAAGTATGCAGCTATTATGGACAACCACTTATTAAGGCTAGGACCTTAGTACAGTGAGAGTAGGTATAGGACAAAAAAGGTTAAACAGCGCCTATAAATCCTAATACATAAACTGTAGGATGTGCAGTGAATAAGTCTGAGTCTATAGCAATAATAAAAATATAAAAACAAGGAGGATGGAGGATCAGGTCTTGAATAATATGCAGTAGTTAGGTTCCTAGTGGTTTGGGATAGTAAAAAATACCCTTACCAGAAATTATCCTAATCTAATGAGGTAAGTATGCCGCAAATTGGGGGTATGTAGGTGGTAGATCACTTCTTGAAACCAGTGGATGCTCCCTTAGATTTTGTCTGCCTCTTGGAGTATATGGGGATGCAGTTTTTGCAGTGAGGATATCCCACAAACTTCTTGTGCAGGTGTGCTTACTGCCTCTTGGAGTTATTCTTTATCTTGGTATGAACTTTCTCCTCCGTAGGTGTGCCCAAGAAAAAAAGAGGTCATAGATATTGTAATACAGCTTTTATTAATGTAAACATATAAAATAGAGCATATATTCAACTCACATTTTCTGTCCTCAAACACTGAGGTATGTTCATAGCATGTAAAACAATAGGTGGTCTCTCAGAAAGTGTGACAAGTGTATATCCAATTACAGGTCCGGTATAATTGCCACATAGGGCAAGCAAGTTTAAAAGTCTGAAAAACTGCCCGGTGCTTTACTTGCAGCTTTACTTGCAGCTGATCCAGTGAGAGAGCTCCCTGTAACCTAACCCATTTATTAATGAAGCACCATGTAACCTCACCCATTTATTAATGAAGCACCCTGTAACCTCACCCATTTATTACCGAAGCACCCTGTAACCTCACCCATTTATTACCGAAGCACCCAATAATCTCACCCATTTATTACTGAAGCACCCAATATTGTCACCCATTTATTACTGAAGCACCGTGTAACCTCACCCATTTATTACTGAAGCACCCATTTATTACCCATTTATTACTGAAGCACCCAATAGCGTCACCCATTTATTACTGAAGCAACCTGTAACCTCACCCATTTATTACTGAAGCACCCTGTAACCGCACCCATTTATTACTGAAGCACCCTGTAACCGCACCTATTTATTACTGAAGCACCCTGTAACCTCACCCATTTTATTTCTGAAGCACCCAGAAACCTCACCCATTTATTACCAAAGCACCCTGTAACCTCACCCATTTATTACTGAAGCACCCTGAAACATCACCCATTTATTACTGAAGCAGCCTGAAACCTCACCCATTTATTACTGAAGCAACCTGTAACCTCACCCATTTATTACCGAAGCACCCTGTAAACTCACCCATTTATTAATGAAGCTCCCTGTAACCTCACCCATTTATTACCGAAGCAACCTGTAACCTCACCCATTTATTAATGAAGCACCCTGTAACCTCACCCATTTATTACTGAAGCACCCTGTAACCTCACTCATTTATTACTGAAGCATCCTGAAACCTCACCCATTTATTAATGAAGCACCCTGTAACCTCACCCATTAATTACTGAAGCACCCAATAATCTCACCCATTTATTACTGAAGCACCCAATATCGTCGCCCATTTATTACTGAAGCAACCTGTAACCGCACCCATTTATTACTGAAGCACCCAATAACTGTCATGAATTGGATCCGCTCATTGCCGTGTCGCCGCGGCTCACAGATCCCCTCTGTATCACGTCACGTTGCCTAGCAACGTGACGCGGTATCTGGCTCTCCTCCTGACGTCAGAGTCTCCCTGCCTTCAAATCTCGGCGGGAGATCTGAATTGGCGCCCGTTTGTTTTTCTCTTTCCTACCTCCCGGACCGGACCTGTGTGAGTAATTCTTTTTGTCTCCCTTGCCTGAATCCTTGCCTGAATATTCTCTGCCAGTTTGCTTAACCTGCATTCAGGAACATTTGCTTTATTTAAACCTGCTAAAAGGATTTTCTATTTGTTTGCTAACCTGCATACAAGGACATTTGCTTTATCTATACCTGCTAAAAGGAATATCTGTTTGTTTGCTAATCATCATAAAGGGACATTTGCTTTATTCAAATCTAATAAGAGGAAGATATTACTGTTTGTTCATTAACCTGTTTAAAGGGACATTTGCTTTATTCAAACCTGCTAAAAGGATTTTCTATTTGTTTGCTAACCTGCATACAAGGACATTTTCTTTATCTAAACCCGCTAAAAGGAATATCTGTTTGTTTGCTAATCATCATAAAGGGACATTTGCTTTATTCAAATCTAATAAGAGGAAGATATTACTGTTTGTTCATTAACCTGCTTAAAGGAACATTTGCTTTATTCAAACCTGCTAAAAGGAATCTCTGTTTGTTTGCTAACCTGCTTAAAGGGACATTTGCTTTATCCAAACCTGCTAAAAGGAATCTCAGTTTGTTTACTAAACCTGCTTAAAGGGACATTTGCTTTATCCAAACATGCTAAAAGGAATCTTTGTTTATTTACTAACCTGCTTAAAGGGACATTTGCTTTATCACTTGCTAAAGGAATTTCACTTAGTTTATTTATCTTCTTAAATGGACATTTGCTTTCTTCAATCCTGAGTGGGTCACGTCCAGGATATTTCTCAGTGTGCTAGCGTGTGTTTTTTACTTTTCACGCTAGCAGTTGGGTTGAATCCTGAGCTGGTCCTTTACGGCTGACATTACAAACGGGCCATAAAAATGGACCCCACTGAATTATCCATGGCCGTGACTCACCAGGGACAGTTATTGGGATCTCATGCTACCCACTTACAATCCTTGGACGCAAAGTTGGATCAGATAACTACTTTACTTCAGAATATGGCTGCTCCTATACCTCCTAATCCTATTCCTTTGGATCCTTCTCCCCCTACGAATCCTACCAATCAGACACAAGCTCAGCTCAGTCCCAGGATACCTCTTCCGGACAAATATGATGGGAATCCTGAGGATTGTAGGGTTTTTTTGAATCAGTGTCGCCTTCATTTTCGGAATAGTCCGGTTCTCTTTGCAACTCCCTCCTCTAGAATCACTTTCCTTATATCCTTAATGAAAGGTAGAGCCTTAGCCTGGGTATCACCTTTGCTTGAAAAGAATGATCCAATACTCCAGGATGTGGATACATTTCTCTCTGTCTTTTCAAATGTCTTCGATAAGCCAGGGAGGTCTGCCGCTGCTGAAGCTTCTCTTCTAGACTTACGACAAGGTGGTCAACCTGTATCTCAATATGCCATTGAATTTCGCACTCTAGCTTCTGAGACTACCTGGAATCAGGGAGCTCTTAGAGCAGCTTTTCGCAAAGGACTCTCTGAACGTCTCAAAGATGAGTTGGTCTATCGTGAAATCCCAGAATCTCTAGAGGCTCTGATAAATCTTTGTATTTGTCTCGATTCCAGATACCGCGAACGCCAACAAGAAAGAGAGAGAAATCAGAAAGCTTCTAATCGTCCTTTTCGTCTGGTACCTCGTATCTCTAACCCTTTAACTCCCGCTTCTCCACCTTCCGATCAGACTGAACCAATGGAAATTGGCACCATTAGATTAACTGAAACTGAACGTCTGAGGAGACGATCTCTTGGACTGTGTTTATACTGTGGCCTTAAAGGACATTTATTAAAAGATTGTCCTACCAGACCGGTAAAAGCCAGGGCTTAACTTCTGTCCAGGGAGCTAAGTTAAGCCAAATAGGATCTCATTCCCTCAATAATAAACTTTTTGTCCCGGTTACTCTTCAAATTGGAGGAGACAGGATTCATACTCAAGCTCTTATTGACTCTGGTGCTGGAGGAGTCTTCATCGATTCCACATTTGTAACTACTCACTCTATTCCATTAAGCAAAAAGGAATATTCTATTCCAGTCTCCACTGTTAGTGGAGATCCTTTGGGTCCCGGACTTATCCAGTTTGCTACTAGACCCATTCTCTTTTCTGTAGGAATTCTTCATTCAGAGACAATATGTTTTGATGTAATCTCGACTCCTCAATTTCCCATAATATTGGGTCTTCCCTGGCTCCAGTTACATAATCCTGTATTCTCCTGGACTCAAGGCGAACTCATTTCCTGGGGATATACTTGTCGAAATAGGTGTCTTCAGATTCCCACGAAAGTGCCTCTCACTATTGCTCTCACTATTGACACCTCTGGGTCGTTACCCACACCTTATCAAGATTACGTTGATGTTTTTTCCAAGAAAGAAGCAGAACGTCTTCCCCCACATCGTACTTTTGATTGCCCCATTGATCTACTTCCTGGGGCAACCTACCCTCGTGGCAAGACGTATCCGCTCTCAAGGCCAGAGAATGTTGCCTTAGAGGAATATATCCAAGATAGTTTGGCTAGAGGTTTTATTCGACCTTCCTCTTCTCCTCTTGGGGCAGGTTTCTTTTTTGTGGGAAAGAAGGATGGAGGACTGCGACCTTGTATTGATTATCGGGGTTTGAATCAAATCACAGTCAAGAATAGTTACCCTCTGTCTCTTATTCCTGAACTGTTTACTTATCTTCAAGGAGCTACAATATTTACCAAACTGGACCTTCGTGGTGCTTATAACCTTATTCGCATGCGCAAAGGAGACGAATGGAAGACAGCCTTTAACACTCGATTTGGGCATTATGAATATCTGGTTATGCCCTTTGGGCTGTGTAATGCCCCTGCTGTTTTTCAACACTTCGTGAATGAGATCTTTCGGGATTTTTTGAACTCCTTTGTCATTATCTACCTTGACGATATTTTAATTTTTTCCCACAATTATCAAGATCATGTACACCATGTCAGGAAGGTTTTGCAACGTTTACGAGACAATCATCTATTCGCCAAGTTGGAGAAATGTTCTTTTCATCAAAAATCCATACCCTTCTTGGGTTATGTAATATCTGAATCTGGATTTGAAATGGATCCGAATAAACTTTCTTCCATTTTGGATTGGCCTAGACCTGATTCTCTTAAGGCTCTACAACGGTTTCTTGGCTTCGCCAATTATTACAGGAAATTTATCAAAGGATTTGCTACTATTACTTCTCTCACGTCACTCACTAGAAAGGGGCAAGATTGTAAAAAGTGGTCCCCAGAGGCTATTAAGGCCTTTGAGTCTCTCAAAAAGGCCTTTTCTTCTGCACCCATACTCCGTCACCCAAATCCGGATTTTCAATTTATCCTAGAAGTGGATGCTTCTTCTGTTGCTGCTGGGGCTGTTCTTTCCCAACGAATACCTGACACGGGTAAGATTCATCCTGTAGGTTTCTTTTCCAAGAAATTTACTTCTTCTGAATTAAATTATGACGTTGGCAATAAAGAATTATTAGCCATCAAGATGGCTCTGGACGAATGGAGGCATTGGTTGGAGGGTACTACCTTTCCATTTTCCATACTCACGGATCATAAAAATCTTCTTTATCTCCAAACTGCCAAACGATTGAATTCCAGACAAGCTCGTTGGTCTTTATTCTTTTCACGTTTTAATTACAATCTTTCCTATATACCTGGTTCTAAGAATATAAAAGCGGATGCCTTATCCAGGCAGTTTCAATCTACCTCTACTCCAGAATCTGGTACCATACTTCATCCACAAGATGTCATAGCTCAATTATCAACCTCTTGTTTACAGGAGTTACAGTCTGCTCAAAAGGATCTTCCTTCTTCCTTTAAATCTCCTGATGGTTTATTATTTGTTCCTGAACGTCTCCGTCCAAAGATTCTCCATTGGGCTCATGATAGTCCTCTCTCTGGACATCCTGGCATCAGTAACACGACTCGGAATCTTAAACAGTATGTCTGGTGGCCTACTCTCTCTCAAGATGTTAAAGATTATGTCTCAGTTTGCAATCAATGTGCTACAAATAAAGCTCCTCGTCAACTCCCTTCTGGTTTACTTCAACCTTTACCCATTCCTCACCAGCCTTGGACCCATCTATCTATGGATTTTATTACAGACCTTCCTCTTTCTGCCGGAAACAACACTATTTTAGTGGTGGTCGACAGGTTTACGAAGTCTGCCCATTTCATTCCTTTGCCTGGTCTTCCATCTGCCAAGGGACTTTCTGAGCTTTTCCTTTTGCATATCGTGAGATTACATGGTTTTCCTATGGACATCGTCTCCGATAGAGGGGTACAATTTGTTTCTCGGTTCTGGAAATGGCTCTGCAAACATTTTGGCACTACAATCTCTTTATCAACCTCTCATCATCCACAGTCTAATGGCCAAACCGAGAGAGTAAACCAATGTCTGGAGACTTACCTTAGACATTATGTGGACCATCATCATTCTAATTGGACTCGTTATCTTCCTTTAGCGGAGTTGGCCCATAATGCTCGTTACAATTCATCTCTTCAGTCTTCTCCCTTTTTTGCAGCTTATGGATTTCAACCCAGAACATTTCCTCTGTATACTTCCTCTTCTGAAAATCCTGCTTCTGATCAAACTGCTCGGAGATTAACTCGACATTGGCGTAAAATACGTGATCTTCTTTCCAAAGCTTCTAAAAGATACAAGTTTTTTGCTGATCGCAGACGGAAGAAGGCTCCTAATTTTCGTCCTGGAGACAAGGTGTGGATTTCTACTCGTCACCTTCATCTCAAACAACCTTCTATCAAATTGGGGCCTCGATATGTGGGTCCTTTCCGAATACTGGGTCAAGTTTGTTCTACTGCATATCGAGTTGCTCTTCCCAAGACTCTCAAAGCTCACCCTGTGTTCCATGTTTCTCTCCTGAAACCGGTGAAATCTAATAGATTTTCTAAATCTCTGCCCAAACCTCCGCCTCTCTTGGTACAGGGACAGCCTGAGTTTGAGATTGCTCACATTCTGGATTCCAAACTTCGTGGCAAGAAACTATACTATCTCATCCATTGGAAGGGTTATCCGGTCACGGAACGGACTTGGGAACCAGCCCGGCATGTTCACGCCCCTGCTTTGATTAAGGCCTTTCACAAAGCTTATCCTGCTAGGCCTGGTCCTGTCCCCCGGAGGGGTCCTTGAGAGGGGGGTGCTGTCATGAATTGGATCCGCTCATTGCCGTGTCGCCGCGGCTCACAGATCCCCTCTGTATCACGTCACGTTGCCTAGCAACGTGACACGGTATCTGGCTCTCCTCCTGACGTCAGAGTCTCCCTGCCTTCAAATCTCGGCGGGAGATCTGAATTGGCGCCCGTTTGTTTTTCTCTTTCCTACCTCCCGGACCGGACCTGTGTGAGTAATTCTTTTTGTCTCCCTTGCCTGAATCCTTGCCTGAATATTCTCTGCCAGTTTGCTTAACCTGCATTCAGGAACATTTGCTTTATTTAAACCTGCTAAAAGGATTTTCTATTTGTTTGCTAACCTGCATACAAGGACATTTGCTTTATCTATACCTGCTAAAAGGAATATCTGTTTGTTTGCTAATCATCATAAAGGGACATTTGCTTTATTCAAATCTAATAAGAGGAAGATATTACTGTTTGTTCATTAACCTGTTTAAAGGGACATTTGCTTTATTCAAACCTGCTAAAAGGATTTTCTATTTGTTTGCTAACCTGCATACAAGGACATTTTCTTTATCTAAACCCACTAAAAGGAATATCTGTTTGTTTGCTAATCATCATAAAGGGACATTTGCTTTATTCAAATCTAATAAGAGGAAGATATTACTGTTTGTTCATTAACCTGCTTAAAGGAACATTTGCTTTATTCAAACCTGCTAAAAGGAATCTCTGTTTGTTTGCTAACCTGCTTAAAGGGACATTTGCTTTATCCAAACCTGCTAAAAGGAATCTCAGTTTGTTTACTAAACCTGCTTAAAGGGACATTTGCTTTATCCAAACCTGCTAAAAGGAATCTTTGTTTATTTACTAACCTGCTTAAAGGGACATTTGCTTTATCACTTGCTAAAGGAATTTCACTTAGTTTATTTATCTTCTTAAATGGACATTTGCTTTCTTCAATCCTGAGTGGGTCACGTCCAGGATATTTCTCAGTGTGCTAGCGTGTGTTTTTTACTTTTCACGCTAGCAGTTGGGTTGAATCCTGAGCTGGTCCTTTACGGCTGACAATAACCTCACCCATTTATTACTGAAGCAACCTGTAACCTCACCCATTTATTACTGAAGCACCCAGAAACATCAGCCATTTATTACTGAAGCACCTTGAAACATCAGCCATTTATTAATGAAGCACCCTGTAACCTCACCCATTTATTACTGAAGCACCCAATAATCTCACCCATTTATTACTGAAGCACCCAATATCGTCACCCATTTATTACTGAAGCAACCTGTAACCGCACCCATTTATTACTGAAGCACCCAATAACCTCACCCATTTATTACTGAAGCACCCTGAAACATCAGCCATTTATTACTGAAGCAACCTGTAACCTCACCCATTTATTACTGAAGCACCCAGAAAAATCAGCCATTTATTACTGAAGCAGCCTGTAAACTCACCCATTTATTACTAAAGCACCATAAAACCTCACCCATTTATTACTAAAGAACCCTGAAACCTCACCCATTTATTACTGAAGCAACCTGTAACCGCACCCATTTAATACTGAAGCCCCCTGAAACCTCACCCATGTGTTACCAAAGCCCCCTGAAACCTCACCCATGTGTTACCGAAGCACCCTGAAACCTAACCCATTTATTACTGAAGCACCCTGTAACCTCACCCATTTATTACTGAAACACCCTCATACCTCACACATTTATTACTAATGAACCCTCAACCCTCACCCATTCTTTATCTGTAGTGTCAGCTGAACTGGAGGAGAGACATTTTATATATGCCCAATATGTAGATCCTATGACAAACCTAACCTACCCCTACAGTTGTTACAAGGCCTCCCCAAAACTGCTGCACTTGGGTAGTGTAAAGTTAATTAAAGCTCCCTAAAGCTTTAAGCCTCATGGGCGCGATCCGATATAGATCGCAGCTTGCGGCGCAAGCGAGGGAACCCGCGTCGCCCGCAGTTTCAGCTCGCAACTCGAGCTTTCCCATATATGTCGCCGTCAGATGCTAACGTGCCGTAAGTCTTATAAACCAGCAATGTCCAGAAATCTGCGCAAGTACAAATTTCTGGCGTCGCCAGTGACTTGCGGCACGTTAGAAACTGACGGCGCCTACAAAACCTGACTAAAGTCTAAATCACCCGCACTGTCTAACACGCCTCCCTAACATAGCCCGACACGTCTAACCCTCTATCCGCTATCCCCCCTCACTATCCTAACAATAAAATATGTATTAACCCCTAAACCGCCGCTACCTAATAAAGTTATTAACCCCTAAACCGCCGCCAGCTATATTAAATCTATAACCCCCTAAAGTGAGCCCCTAACACCGCCGCCATCTACCTTACCTACCCCCTAAAGTGAGCCCTACCCCGCCGCTATTTTAAAATTATTAACCCCTAATCTAATCCCCCTACCCCGCCGCCATCTATATTAAATTATTTAACCCCTAAAATACTAAACTATCCCTACCACTAAACCTAAGTCTAACCCTACAAATAGCCCTGAAAAGGGCTTTTTGCGTGGCATTGCCCCAAAGTAACTGCTCTTTTGCCAGCCCTTAAAAGGGCTTTTTGCGGGGCATGCCCCAAAGTAACAGCTCTTTTGCCAGCCCTTAAAAGGGCTTTTGGCAGGGCTTTGTCACAAAGTAAACTGCTCTTTTGCCTACAATCTACATCCCCCTACACCGCGGCCACCTATAATAAATGTATTAACCCCTAATCTAATCCCCCTACACCGCCGCCAGCTATATTAACTATATTAACCCTAATTATATTAGGGTTAATATAGTTAATATAGTTATTATATTATATATATTAACTATATTAACCCTAATTATATTAGGGTTAATATAGTTAATATCGTTATTATATTATATATATATTAAGTATAATAACCCTATCTAACTCTAACATCCTAACTAAACTCTTATTAAAATAAATCTAATATTAATATTATTAATTAAAATATTCCTATTTAAATCTAAATACTTACCTATAAAATAAACCCTAAGATAGCTACAATGTAATTAATAATTACATTGTAGCTATGTTAGGGTTTATATTTATTTTACAGTTAAATTGTTAATTATTTTAACTAGGTATAATAGCTATTAAATAGTTATTAACTATTTAATAGCTACCTAGTTAAAATAATTACCCAATTACCTGTAAAATAAATCCTAACCTAAGTTACAAATACACCTACACTATCAATAAATTAAATAAACTACAAATATCTATCTAAAAATACAATTAAATAAACTAAACTAAATTACAAAAAGTAAAAAAAAGATTACAAGATTTTTAAGCTAATTACACCTATTCTAAGCCCCCTAATAAAATAATAAAGCCCCCTAAAATAAAAAAATTCCCTACCCTATTCTAAATTAAAACAAGTTCAAAGCTCTTTTACCTTACCAGCCCTTAAAAGGGCCTTTTGTGGGGGCATGCCCCAAAGAAAACTGCTCTTTTGCCTGCAAAAAAAAAACACAATACCACCCCCCAACATTACAACCCACCACCCACATACCCCTAATCTAACCCAAACCCCCCTTAAATAAACCTAACACTACCCCCCCTGAAGATCTCCCTACCTTGTATTCACCCCGCCGGGCAGAACTCCTGATCCGATCCGGGCGATGTGTTCCAGCAAGCGGCAGTGAAGTCTTCTTCCATCCGGGCAATGTCTTGAAGCAAGCGGCAGAGAGTCTTCTTCCATCGGCGACGTCTTCAAGCAAATCGGCATCTTCAATCTTCTTACTTCGCTCCTCCGCCGCGGAGAATCCTTCCGGCACGACGACTTCCCGACGAATGAGGTTCCTTTAAATGACGTCATCCAAGATGGCGTCCGTCGAATTCCGATTGGCTGATAGGATTCTATCTGATTGGCTGATTCAATCAGCCAATCAGATTTTTCTAACTTAATTCCGATTGGCTGATAGAATCCTATTAGCCAATCGGAATTCGGCGGACGCCATCTTGGATGATGTCATTTAAAGGTACCTCATTCGTCGTTCAGTCGTCGGCTGGGATGGATGCTCCGCGGTGGCGGAGCGAAGAAAGAAGATTGAAGATGCCGCTTCATGGAAGATGCTGCCGGAAGGAAGAAGACTTTGCTGCCGCTTGGAGGAAGACGTCGCCGGGAGGAAGAATTCTTCTTTGCCGCTTGGAGGAAGACATCGCCGGAGGAAGAATTCTTCTTTGCCGCTTGGAGCAAGACAACGCCCGGATCGGATGAGGAGTTCGGCCCGGTGTGGTGAAGACAAGGTAGGGAGATCTTCAGGGGGGTAGTCTTAGGCTTTTTTAAGGGGGGTTTGGGTGGGTTTAGAATAGGGGTATGTGGGTGGTGGGTTGTAATGGGGGGGGGTATTGTATATGTTTTTAAATGCAAAAGAGCTGAATTCTTTGGGGCATGCCCCACAAAAGGCCCTTTTAAGGGCTGGTAAGGTAAAGAGCTTTGAACTTTTTTTAATTTAGAATAGGGCAGGGAATTTTTTTATTTTGGGGGGCTTTATTATTTTATTAGGGGGCTTAGAATAGGTGTAATTAGCTTAAAAATCTTGTAATCTTTTTTTTATTTTTTGCAATTTAGTGTTTGTTTTTTTTTGTAATTTAGTTTAGTTAATTTAATTGTATTTTTAGATAGATATTTGTAGTTTATTTAATTTATTGATAGTGTAGGTGTATTTGTAACTTAGGTTAGGATTTATTTTACAGGTAATTGGGTAATTATTTTAACTAGGTAGATATTAAATAGTTAATAACTATTTAATAGCTATTATACCTAGTTAAAATAATTAACAATTTACCTGTAAAATAAATATTAACCCTAACATAGCTACAATGTAATTATTAATTATATTGTAGCTATCTTAGGGTTTATTTTATAGGTAAGTATTTAGATTTAAATAGGAATATTTTAGTTTATAATATGAATTAGATTAATTTAATATAAATTTAGTTAGGGGTGTTAGGGTTAGATAGAGTTAATATAGTTAATATAAATACTATAGTAACTATATTAACTATATTAACCCTAATATAATTAGGGTTAATATAGTTAATATAGATAATGTAATAACTATATTAACTATAATATACTTAGGGTTAATATAGATAATATAGCTGGCGGCGGGGTAGGTAGATTAAATTAGGGGTTAATAATTTTAATAGAGATGGCGGCGGTGTAAGGGGCTTACATTAGGGGTTAATAATATTAATATAGCTGGCGGCGGTATAGGGGGATTAGATTAGGGGTTAATAATTTTTATATAGGTGGCGGCGGTGTAAGGGGTCAGATTAGGGGATAGATAAGGTAGATGGCGGCGGTTTTAGGGGCTCACAGTAGGGGGTTAGTTTATGTAGATGGTGGCGGGGTCCGGGAGCGGCGGTTTAGGGGTTAATAACTTTATTAGGGATTTCGGGGGGGGGGGGGGGATCGCGGTTGATAGGTAGATAGACATTGCGCATGCGTTAGGTGTTAGGTTTTATTTAGCAGATCGCGGGTGACAGGTAGATAGACATTGCGCATGCGTTAGGTGTTAGGTTTATTTTCTAGCTAGTTTAGGGAGTTACGAGGCTCCAATAGTCAGTGTAAGGCTTCTTACGGCTGCTTTTTGTGGCGAGGTGAAAATGGAGTAAGATTTCTCTATTTTCGCCACGTAAGTCCTTATGCTGCATATTGGATACCAAACTGCGCTGGTTTGTTATACCTGCCTATGGCCCAAAAAACTACGGGCGACGGCAGAAATATACGCACGTAACTTCTAGGTTACGCCGTATATGTGATACCAAACCAGCGTAAATATTGGCGTCGCCGGCTTTTGCGGGCGACGATTTTTATCGGATCGACCCCCATGTGTGCAATGGCTTTCAGTAATAAACTAATCAATTACTTTACCTCTTTATCACACACACCTACACAGTCGCACACACACCTACACACATGCCCACCTACATACATACACACACGCACACACCCACCTACATACATGCGCACACACACACCTACATACATACACACACACACACCTACCCCTACCTACACCTACCCCTACATACACCTACCCCTACCTACACCTACCCCTACATACACACACACACACACCCCTACATACACACACACACACACACACCCCTACATACACTCACACACACACACCCCTACATACACTCACACACACACACCCCTACATACACTCACACACACACACCCCTACATACACTCACACACACACACCCCTACATACACACACACACACACCCCTACATACACACACACACCCCTACATACACACACACACCCCTACATACACACACACACCCCTACATACACACACACACCCCTACATACACACACACCCCTACATACACACACACACACACCCCTACATACACACACACACACCCCTACATACACACACACACACCCCTACATACACACACACACACCTACCTACCTACGTACACACACACCTACCTACCTACGTACACACACACCTACGTACACACACACCTACGTACACACACACCTACCTACGTACACACCTACGTACACACACACCTACCTACGTACGTACACACACACACACCTACCTACGTACACACACACCTACCTACGTACACACACACCTACCTACGTACACACACACCTACCTACGTACACACACACCTACCTACCTACGTACACACACACCTACCTACGTACACACACACCTACCTACGTACACACACACCTACCTACCTACCTACACACACACCTACCTACGTGTACACCTACCTACCTACCTACCTACGTGTACACCTACCTACCTACACACACACCTACCTACCTACACACACACCTACCTACGTACACACACACACACCTACCTACGTACACACACACACCTACCTACCTACCTACACACACACCTACCTACGTACACACACACACCTACCTACGTACACACACACCTACCTACGTACACACACACCTACCTACGTACACACACATACACACACCTACCTACGTACACACACATACACACACCTACCTACGTACACACACATACATACACACACCTACATGCATGCATGCATACACCTACATGCCTACCCTACATACACATATACACACACACCTACACACACCTCTACACACCTACACTGTAGTGTTGTGCTTACTTCCTGGTTTGGTCAGATGGCACATTGAGGCTTCCATACAAAGATGATGTCATCAAGTGGGATGTGCTTAGAATCAGAACAGTTCAGAGAAGCCATCTTGTGACAGTTTGTGATGCAGTTATAAAGTACAAGGACTGAACCTGAGGCTCTGACAATTGCTGATACTAATAAATGTAATGTCAGCTACAGATCACTGCAGAGGATACAGCATCAGCCAGGCAGGAAGGGTAAGAACTGTCAGTTACACATTATGTTATATTGCAGTTATACAGTTAACAGTTATACAGTTATAAGTTTCCCTGGATTACTATAGTGCTGCATACACAGTGTACAGGACTGCTAATATAAGGAGTGCAACAGCCATTCATTATAAAGGACTATATATATATGTGTATCTATCCATATTACTGTGTGCAAATCTACAGGAGCACCTTGTTATGTCATCCAGTGAATAAAGTGCCAGTTACATTTAGAAGTTGCAAGTGCATCATTCATATAAAGAGTTAATGTTTGCTATATAAGGACATTACATCTGGCGACGAGTATACTACCACAAACTCACGCTATAATGGCTGTATTTGGAGCATTGAAAAAATTTGACCCTGACACAAATAACTGGGTTTCCTGGACTGAAAGACTACAGCAGTATTTACTTGCCAATGACATTGGAGATACTAAGTCTGTTGCTGTCTGTCTGACAACTATTGGTGCTAAAACATATGAGATTCTAAAAGACCTGCTACACCCAGAAAAGCCAGCCACCAAGTCTTTGTCTGAAATAATACAGATCTTAACACAACATTTCCAACCACGGCCATTAGAGATTGCTGAGCGGTTCAAGTGTTATAGCAGGCGCCAAGGGGTACAAGAGACTATCTACATTTGCAATCAGTTTAAAGAAATTGGCCAGCACCTGTGCTTTTGGAGAGTATCTGAATATTGCCCTTAGAGATCAGTTTGTTATGGGTATCAGTACAGAATCTATTCAAAGGCGACTTTTGACAAAGGAGAGCCTGACCTTCCATAAAGCACTAGAGATTGCTTCTGTTTTGGAACAGGCCACACGAGACACTAGTTTACTGCAGACGCATTCTCACACTAAGGAAGAACAGGTATTTTTCTCTAATTGAAGCAACAGACTAAACCAGCCAGTAAATGTTCAGCAAAAGCAGCATCGCCTATTAACTGTTACAGATGTGGAGCACAGAATCATGTAGCTTCTGAATGCAGATTTAAAAATGCTCGTTGTCATGGCTGTGGTAAAATAGGACACTTAAAGAAGGCTTGCAGAGGATCTCAGCAGAGTGTCTCAAGCAAAACTCATAAGAAGGCAAATTACCACATGGCTTATAAGGGAGCCACATCAGATTCAGAAGAAGAAATGACTGTTCAGAGTTTGACTGTATACACCATGACAGCAGGGTCTGAGCCTTTGACCAGTCATGTTAATATTGAAGGAAAAGATTTGACCATGGACTTAGATACTGGGGCTGCAGTTTCAGTTATGACAATTAAAGATTGGAAACAGCTGAAAATTCCAGTATTGCTGCAGCCCACTGCCTTGAAGCTACAAACAACTCCAGAGAAGTCTTGACGCCACTGGGGTGTGCATCTGTATCTGTGTGTACAAACAGTAAAACTGCCAATCTTACACTATATATACTAAAATCAGGTGGCCCACCTCTTTATGGAAGGGACTGGATACGGGCCCTTGGCATGCCTAAGAGCCTCAAAAACAGTGAAGTTCATCATATTGGAGTTGATCGTGCCCAGTGGATTCAGAACATTAAGACCAAATATGCCCCTTTTAAGAACAAAAGGGTACCGTTACAGTTAAAACCTGGAGCAAGGCCAAAGTTTTTCAAAGCATGAACTGTGCCATTCGCTTTAAGGGCAGGAGTTGATGCTGAACTGAGGAGGTTAGAAGAGTTAAAGATTATAACCCCAGTGCATCGTAGTGAGCGGGCTTCTCCTATTGTACCGGTAAGAAAGAAAGATGGACAGATCTGAATATGTGGAGACTTTAGGATGGTGTTGAATGAACAGTTAGCAGTGGATAAGTATCCATTACCCAGAACAGAAGAGATTTTTGCTAACTTAGCTGGGGGACAACATTTAACAAAGATTGATTTAAAGGGGGACGTGTGTCTCTTTTTTTTTTTTTTTTTTTTCTGTTGTAGTTTTGTTTTATTTTTGTGGTGAAAACGAATATTGGAAAATCCCCTACATTGTTGGGTGCAATGATATTGGTTGAGGTGCATGGAACAGAATGTACTTAAAGATATTATGTATATTATTGGCTTATTTTTTTCTGTGATGTTCCTTTTGTTGTACAAATTTTATATGCACCTAACATTGCTGGTCTAAATAAATACTTAAAAAAAAAAAAAGATTGATTTAAAAAATGCTTACCTTCAACTTGAAGTACATCCAGATTCCCGCAGGTTACTCACCATCAATACTCACTGTGGTTTATTTCAATATAATCGTATGGTCTTTGGCATTGCTCCTGCACCAGCCATCTGGCAACGCACCATGGAAGAACTGTTAAATGGACTACCCTAGGTCCAATGCCTTTTAGATGACATGTTAATCACGGGCAGGACGGAGGAAGAACATCGACACAATGTAGAGAGGGTACTGCAGCGGCTAATGACCTACGGGTTGAAGGTCAACTTGGAGAAGTGTGCTTTCATGCGTGACAAATTAGAATTTTGTGGCCATGTTATAGATTGTCATGGTCTACACACTGCTGATGACAAAGTCAAGGCCTTGCAAGAAGCTCCTATACCACAGAATGCATCACAACTACGATCATACCTTGGTCTCCTTAACTATTACCACCGTTTTCTTCCCCAGCTAGCCCATACGTTACACCCACTACATCAGCTTCTTGAGACAAATCGACCCTGGTTGTGGAGCAGTGAATGCAATAAAGCCTTCCAGGAATCCAAGAACCTACTCCGGTGTTCCCGCATGTTAATGCACTATGATTTTCAGAAACCACTCATGATAGCATGTGATGCTTCACCTTATGGTTTAGGGGCTGTATTGTAACACACAATGCCAGATGGGACAGACCGACCAGTAGCCTTTGCTTCCCGTTCTCTAACGACGGCAGAGAAGAACTATTCCCAATTAGACAAGGAAGCCTTGGCCATTGTATGAGCTGTTAAGAAGTTCCATAACTATATTTATGGTAGACAATTTACTCTTTTAACTGACCATAAGCCACTGCTGACCATCTTTAATCCAAGAAAAGAAATTTCAACCACTACAGCGGCTAGATTGCAAAGGTATGCTTTAACTTTGGGAGCATATCATTACTCCATCAAATACCGGGCCCATGATTCCCATGGCAATGCTGATGCCATGTCCAGGCTTCCACTAATGAATTCCTTACCAGTTGTTCAAGAAAGCCTTCCAAGTGTGTGTTTTACGGGTATAGTACATGCCAAACAAATTGCAAAGTTATGATACTGAATTACAACTTCTGGCAAAGTATTTGAGAGATGGCTGGCCAAGAACTGGCTGTGATGTGCAGCGAGCATACATACTACGAGCGAAAGAACTCACATTCAGAAATGGATGTATTTTATGGGGTGAGAGAGTTCTGGTTCCTAATGGGCTACGACAAGCTATGTTAAAATTCCTTCATGAAGGACACCCAGGCATTGTCAGAATGAAACAGAAGGCTAGGGGTCATGTTTGGTGGCCGGCCATTGATAAGGACATTGAAAACTATGTTATGGCATGCAAAGGGTGTGTTCAAGCTCAAGGAAAGCTTCCACAAGGAGCTGTGCAAGCATGGGACTGGCCTACTACTCCTTGGGAGAGACTACATTTGGACTTTGCCGGTCCTATTGATGGAATCTCATACTTAATCATAATTGATGCACACTCTAAGTGGCCAGAAATAATTCCAATGACAAGGACAACTACTGAAGTCATGTCAGCATTAGAAAGACTGATTTCAGTATTTGGGTTGCCAAGAAAACTGGTCACAGATAATGGTCCCCAGTTTGTGTCACAAGACTTCCAGAATTTTTTACATACGAATGGAATTCGCCATCATCGGACGGCACCATATCACCCAGCCACCAACGGGCAAGCAGAGAGATTTGTCCAAACCTTTAAAAGGGTACTGAAAGCGCTAAAAGCAGAGAAGCAGGTTAATACTAAAAACATTTTAAAATTTTTGCAACAATATAGGGTTACTCAACACCCCACCACAGGAGTTGCCCCAGCTCAACTATTGTTTGGCAGGAAGATCCGTACAAAGCTGGATTTAATCATCATGCAAGATAAAATGAGAGTGGGAAAACCTTCACAGACCTATACAGAAGGAGACTTGGTTTGGTATAGGGTGTACCATACAGAGGAAAAATGGGCACCAGGTGTTGTTGCCCAGGTTGAGGGCCCAAAGATGTATGTGATAACCACTCAATCAGGTGTGTGTCGTCACCATGTGAACCAACTACGACCACGGCTAGAGAGGAGAGAACAGGCTGGTGAGGACCATCACATAAAAATGCAATCAGACAATGACTTTGATATCTGGGGTGGTGTTTGGCATGATCCAAACACAGGCTCTGGCTCAACTACAGAAGATGACTCAGAAATACCAGCCTCAGTAGAAGAACCTTGTAATGATGAGTCAGGAAATTCTATCCAGGACCACAATAGTTATGCTCGTACTCCCAGGCAACGAACACCTGTTGTTCATTGGTCTCCTGAAGTTAATCTCAGAGACACTCGCCGGAGACAACATGCAACATCAGAGAAACTTTTGTCAATGTAAGAAACAAGAAGCAGCTTTCACGTCCACAATACAAGAGGATGCTGGAGAAGACTGATTTATCTTACGGTTGTTGTTGTGCAGTTAAGTTTATTAAAAAAAAAAAATAAGTAGGAAAGGAGATGTAGTGTTGTGCTTACTTCCTGGTTTGGTCAGATGGCACATTGAGGCTTCCATACAAAGATGATGTCATCAAGTGGGATGTGCTTAGAATCAGAACAGTTCAGCGAAGCCATCTTGTGACAGTTTGTGATGCAGTTATAAAGTACAAGGACTGAACCTGAGGCTCTGACAATTGCTGATACTAATAAATGTAATGTCAGCTACAGATCACTGCAGAGGATACAGCATCAGCCAGGCAGGAAGAGTAAGAACTGTCAGTTACACATTATAAGTTATATTGCAGTTATACAGTTATAAGTTTCCCTGGATTACTATAGTGCTGCATACACAGTGTACAGGACTGCTAATATAAGGAGTGCAGCAGCCATTCATTATAAAGGACTATATATATGTGTATCTATCCATATTACTGTGTGCAAATCTACAGGAGCACCTTGTTATGTCATCCAGTGAATAAAGTGCCAGTTACATTTAGAAGTTGCAAGTGCATCATTCATATAAAGAGTTAATGTTTGCTATATAAGGACATTACATACACCTACCTACCTACCTACCTACATACACACACCTACACCTACATACACACACCAACCCTACATACACACACACCCCTACATGCATGCATACACACACACACACACACACCTACATGCATACATACACACACCTATACATACACATACACACACCTACCTACATACACACACACACACACCTACCTACATACACACACACACACCTACCTACATACACACATTTACCTACATACACACACCAACCCTACATACACACACACACCTACATACTTATACATACACACATACACGCCTACATACACACACACCTACACATACACCCCCCCTACACATACCTATACATACACACACACACCTCTACACCTACACACACACACATACACACCTATACATACACACACCAACCCAACATACACACACACACACCTACATGCACACCCCTACACACACCCCTACGCACACCTATACATACATACACACACACACACACCTACATACACACATACACACACACACACACCTACCTACCTACACACACACACCTCTACACCTACACACCTACATATACACCTACACACCTACATACACCTACAAACACACCCCTACACACACACCTACATACATACACACACGCACACACACACCTACACGCCTACATACACACACACACACCCCTACACACACCTATACATACATACACACATACACACATATACACACACACACCCCTACACACACCTATACATACATACACACCTATACACACACACCTATACATACACACCCCTACACATACACACACACACACACACCTACATATACACACCAACCCAACATACACACACACACTTACACACATGCCTACATACACACACGCCTACATACATACACACATGCCTACACACACACACACACACACTCCCCTACACACACACAAACACCTACACACCCCTACACACACACCCCCTACACACACCCCTACACCTACACACACCCCTACACACACACACACACCCTACACACACACACACACCCTACACACACACACCCTACACCTATACACACCCCTACACCTATACACACCCCTACACACACCCCTACACACACACACACCCTACACACACACACCCCCTACACACACACACCCTACACACACCCCCTACACACACACACACACACACCCCTGTACACACACCCCTGCACACACACACACACCCCTGCACACACACACCCTTGCACACACACACCCCTACACACACCCCCCTAAACACACACACTCACACACACTTCTACACACTCCTACACACACTTCTACACTCCTACACACACTTCTACACTCCTACACACACTTCTACACTCCTACACACACTTCTACACTCCTACACACACTTCTACACTCACTTCTACACTCCTACACACACTTCTACACTCCTACACACACTTCTACACACACTTCTACACTCCTACACACACTTCTACACTCACTTCTACACACACTTCTACACTCACTTCTACACACACACACACACACACACCCCTACACTCACACCCCTACACACACTTCTACACTCACACACACCCTTCTACACTCACACACACACACCCCTACACTCACACACACACCCCTACACTCACACACACACCCCTACACACACTTCTACACTCACACACACACCCCTACACTCACACACACCTACACACACCTACACACACACACCTACACACACACCTACACACAATACAACATATTTGTGTCTGGCCTTGACGTCCAGTAGCACACAAAGAGCATTTACCCCAGTAGCTACATGTAACATAAACAAAGCAATGCTTAAACTGCCAGTGAAAAAATTTAAACAATAATATTCATGACGTTTTTTTGGCTGCCAGTAACTGCAGGTATAGTGTCACTTCTTTCTGGGCCATATGTGTAATGCATAGAGACAAAGGAGACTTTTAAAATGTAGCTGCTTTCAGTGGACATTTAAAGGGACAGTTTTCTCTAGAATGTTTATTGTTTAAAGATAGATAATCCCTTTATAACACATTCCCCAGTTTTGCATAACCAACACGGTTACATTAATATCATTTTTACCTCTGTGATTACCTTGTATCTAAGTTTCTGTAGACTGCCCCCTTATTTCAGTACTTAAGAGAGACTTGCATTTTAGCCAATCAGTCCTAACTCCTAGGTAACTCCACGGAAGTGAGAACAATTATCTATATGGCACACATGTACTAGTGCTGTCTAGTTGTAAAAAAACTGTCAAAATGCACTGAAATAATAAATTAGCATATGAGCCTACCTAGGTTTAGCTTTCAACAATGAATACCAAGAGAACAAGCAAATGTAATGATAAAAGTAAATTTGAAAGTTGCTTAAAGTGAATGTCAAGTTTGATGAATCAGTGCCCGGTTTTTAAAAACCATATTAAAAACAGGGGCACTTACATTCATCAAACTGTACATTTCACTTGTTTTGTTAAATTACTTACCTTTTAATCTTGAAAGCCACTCCAGTGCTTCCTCTGCCTGTCGCAAGCCTCTTCATATGTCAAAAATGACGAATCCGGCTTCCTCCAATCACGGCGTTGCCTCAGGCAATGATTACCCTGGGAGGAAGCCGCCCGTGATTGGAGGATGCTGTATTCGTCATTGCTGAGGTATGAAGTGAGGAGCGACAGGAGGGTTAATCGCTGGATCGGCTTTCAAGATTAAAAGGTAAGTATTTTAACAAAATGAGTGAAATGTAAAGTTAGATGAATGTAAGTGCCCCTGTTTTTAATAAGATTTTTAAAAACCGGGTACTGATTTATCAAACTTGACATTCACTTTAACATTCCCTGCCCAATCTGAATCATGAAAGTTTAATTTTGACTAGTGTCCCTTTTAGTGTACAGTATTTTTGTATAAAATGTACAGCTATCTGAAATACTGCCTGGTTTAATATTGGACACTTCCTACAAATCCTACCTCCATTGCTTAATGGATATATTTTAACACTACCCATTATGCCATAGCTTCAAAATATTGGGCCAGATTACATGTGAGCGATAAGTGGTTTATCACAGGTGCTTGAGCTCATCGGGCTTACCACTCGTATTACAAAATGAAAGTAAACATAATCGGAGGCTGACCATACATCCCGTTTTGAAAGGGACAGTCCCGTTATTTTATGTTTTTTCCCCTGTCCCGTCGTTTCTTTATTAATAGTCATCTTGTCCCGTTTTGAGGGTTATCAGACCGGCAGCGCAAGTGTAATTTTTTATTGCACCCACACCACTTAATTTTTTTTTTAAACTCACCGCCGGCGGGGAGGGCAGTTTTTTAAAAAACTTATTTTTTTTTAACTGCAGCCGGGTTGGGGTTGGGTGGCCGTGCCCACATGATCCACAGCATGCAGTCTTAGCAGTCTATGCCGCCTGCGCTCTTCAAAATTAGGTGCGTCATTGATAGGTGCCTATAAAGAGTCAGTGACAGTAGGTCAGTACTCAGTCGTGAGCTGTCAGACTGAGCCTAGGAGGGAGACTGGTCACTGGTCAGTGTGAGGGAAGTTAGATTACTAGCTAGCTCAGCTGCAGTAGTGCCAATACTTTACTAGTAACTTACACTCAGGACAGGCTCAGCACAGGGGTCGGCAGGAGTCGGACTAAAAATATCTGAGATTCAGTCAGTCATCATCTGGATCTGATGTGATGATCAATCATCTGCCTTTAGTCGCTGCCTCACCATCATCCGAATTATAGGCTGACCTGACCATCACCAGACACCAGAGAGATAATTCTTGTTGCCATCTTCTTCTTGTTTGTGTCACAGATGTGTGAAGTGAACATACAAACTAGTGTTATGGTCTGGTCTGGAAGTAGATCAATTCAACTGTCTACAGTCTATGTTCTGAACTTCAGCTTCTGCAAGAATTGTGCACGGCCAAGGTAAGACCAGTGTCTGTGCCTGGCAATCAATTAAATTAAATTAATTGTCATTTATTATATCATATGCTTATTATTATTATTATGCTGCTGCAGTGCTGGTTGTAGTACAGACGTTATAAAATAACGGTTATTATCAAGTAACTATGTGGGTTCCACATTTTTATCAGTTCTTCCGCCATTTACATGTGTAACAATGATTTTGGGCAACTCAGCTAAAAAAAAAATCTACAACTACTATCCAGATATTCAAACCAAACACAAGTTCAGAGGCTTTTACCCTTTAAAATCAGTTAATATGGGGGAATTTGCCTTGACAACATAGGATAATCTCACTTTTTTAAAGCATGTTTGTTGTTTGTATAATAAATTAAATTGTAATACTTTTGTTCACAAGCTTCAGAATCAGCTCTTCTTATTATATAAGCATGTTCTCTTTGATTTTCTTTGTTTAAACAACAAATTTAGCTTGGGTATCCATCTGTTTAAAAGTGACAATGAGTCTGAGACAAGTTCCATAATATATATTAATATTAATATTAATGAATATTGTGTGGTGAGGGGCATGATGGATGTGATCTAATGGAGGGAACCTTCGTCTTTAGAATGGTTATTGGATAAGTAATTTTATTTCCCTTAACAACAGTTATAATAAAAAGCATTTTATAGGGTGTCTTTATAAGTCAGAACATTTGTGCTTTATTTTTATATAGATTTGCCAATTTTCTGTGTGCATCAAATTTAAAGTAAAAATAATTTCATATACATGATACATTAGCCCATGGAGTGTGAGAAGTTTTATTATATGGTGTTGAAAGACCGAAATTTGCTGTGTAAATTTGTTTCATCAGACAAATATTCATGGTACAATCATGATGAAATACAGTCTCCCTCTAGCTCTACGTTTACCTAAAAAATTTTGTATGAGTTCTTCTGTAACTGAAGGATAATTGTTGGCTAAATAGTTTAAATTCATGTCATAAAAGTTAACTTTTGTTAAAATCTTACTTTTTTTCATATAAATAAAGAATATTAACCCCGTCCCGTTTTTGACTGCTCAATGTCCCGTTTTTGTCTCAAGCAAATATGGTCAGCCTACATAATCGCTTGAGTGCAATCGCAATTTACACTAGAAAGTATACCGCGTCCTCAGAGCTCTGGTTACTGTTTCACAAAACAAAAAGTTGCACAAAACACATAAAAAATCTATTACAAATTACAGTTGCACTCATAATAACACATCTAATAAAAAATAACGCTCCACTCGTAATCTAGCTTTTTGTTGGCTCTGATCAAACATACAGCTAGATTACGAGTTTGGCATTAGGGAAAAAGCAGCGTTATAAAGCATAACAATGCTTTTCCACTCATAACGCCGCTATTACAAGTCTTGCAGGTTATAGGTGTACCACACACCTTTTTGGTCGTCACGCAACATCGGCACTTTTAAAAAAGTCCTTTTTCAATGGGACTTCCATAGCACCGGTATTACGAGTTTGCCTGGGGGCCAAAAAGTGAGCGGTACACTCTATACTGACAAGATTCGTACCGCAATCTAAAGTCAGTAGTTATGAGTTTTACGTTACAAAGCTGTAGCAATAAAGTGTTAAAAAGTACACTAACACCCATAAATTACCTATTAACCCCCAAACCAAGGCCCTACCGCATTGCAAACACTATAATAAATTTATTAACCCCTAATCTGCCACTCCGGACATCGCCGCCACTATTAACATTTATTAACCCCTATTGCGCCGCTCCCCGACATTGTCGCCACTATAATAAACCTATTAACTTCTAAACTGCCACCATCCTGCATCACACTATTTAAAGATTAACCCCTAATCTGCCATCCGCCCACACCGCCGCTATGATAAACTTAACCACTAAACCGCAAGCCCCCCACAACAAAATATACTAAATTAAAATATTAACCCCTAAAGCTCTGACCTCCCACATCACTACATAAATATATTAACCCCTAAACCTAACCCTAACACCCCCTAATTTAAATATAATTAAAATAAATCTAAATAAACCTTACAATTATTACCTAAATAATTCCTATTTAAAACTACTTTACCTATAAAATAAAACCGAAGCTAGCTACAAAATAACTAATAGTTATAATATTGTAGCTATCTTAGGTTTTATTTTTATTTCACAGGTAAGTTAATATTTATTTTAACTAGGTAGACTAGTTAGTAAATAGTTATTAACTATTTTACTAACTACCTTGTTAAAAAAAATACATTTACCTGTAAAATAAAACCTAACATTACAATAAAATAAATTTAATTAATAAAATACAATTATCTAAATTACAAAAAAATAAACACTAAATTACACAATAAAAAAAAATATCAAAAATAAAAACAAATTACTCCTAATCTAATAGCCCAATACAAATAAAAATAAAAACCCTAGCCTACACTAAACTGCAAATGACACTTAAAAGGGCCTTTAGTGGGGCATTGCCCCAAAAAAAAAAATATACAAACACCCCCCAACAGTAAAACCCACCACCCACACAACCAAACCCGCCAAATAAAATTATATCTAAATAAACCTCAGCTAACCATTGCCCTGAAAAAGGCATTTGGATGGGCATTGCATTTAAAAGGGCATTTATCTCTTTTACAGTGCCCAAACCCTAAGCTTAAAATAAAACCCATCCAATAAACCCTTAAAAAAAACCTAACACTAACCCCCGACGATTCACTTAGTTTTCGAATACCGGACATCCATCTTCATCCAGACGGCATCTTCTATCTTCATCCATCCGGCACGGAGCGGATCCATCTTCAAGACATCCAGCATGGAGCATCCTCTTCCGATCGTCGCTGGAAAATGAAGTTCACTTTAAGTGACGTCATCCAAGATGGCGTCCCTTACATTACGATTGGCTGATAGAACTCTATCAGCCTATAGGAATTAAAGGGGGAAAACCTATTGACTGTTGCAATCAGCCAATAGGATTGAGCTCGCATTCTATTGGCTATTCCAATCAGTCAATAGGATTGAGCTCGCATTCTATTGGCTGATTGGCTCAGCCAATAGGATGAAAGCTTAATCCTATTGGCTGATTGCAACAGTTAATTGGATTTTTCCCCATTAATTCCTATTGGCTGATAGAATTCTATCAGCCAATAGGAATTAAAGGGGAAAAATTATATTGACTGTTGAAATCAGCCAATAGGATTGAGCTCGCATTCTATTGGCTGATTGGAATAGCCAATAGAATGTGAGCTCAATCCTATTGGCTGATTGGATCAGCCAATAGGATGAAAGCTCAATCCTATTGGCTGATTGCAACAGCCAATAGGATTTTTTCCCCTTTAATTCCTATTGGCTGATAGAAGATGTAAGGGACGCTATCTTGGATGACATCACTTAAAGTGAACTTCATTTTCCAGTGACAATCAGAAGAAGAGGATGCTCCGTGCAGGATGTCTTGAAGATGGACCCACTCCGGGCCGGATAGATGAAGATAGAAGATGCCGCCTGGATGAAGACTTAAGGCTGTGACACACTGCAAGCAGAGCGACGCGCAGCGTGTAGATGCAGCTGTGCGCGCTCAGTGTGTCTTGCCTTTTCATCTCTGAGCACTCTGCTGCGTCAGGTCGCGTAGCTAAGCGCTCAGAGATGAAATATTTGAACTTCAGAAGCGATGCGACGCGGAGCAAAGCAGCTGCTTTGCCTCGCACCGCATCGCTTGCAGTGTGTCACAGCCTTTATACCTGTTTGGATGAAGACTTCTGCTGGCTTCAATGAGAACTTCTCCCCCGCTTGGATGAAGACTTCTGCCGCCTGGATGAGGATGGATGTAGGTTGCGGCGATGTCGGGTGCGGCAGATTAGAGGTGTTTAGACATGGTTTTTATGTTAGGGTGTTAGGTTTAAACATAACTTTTTCTTTCCTCATAGACATCAATGGGGCTGCGTTACAGAGCTTTTGTTTCTGTGATCGCAGGTGTAAGGCTTTTTTTTGTGGGCTATGGGTAAAATCGTGCACGAGCACGTCAAAGCAGTGCTTGTATTTGGGTGAGGTATGGAGCTCAACGCCACCACATCGCCAGCACAAGACGGGTTTTTTAAAATCTGTAATAGCAGCGCTATAGGGAGGTGAAATATCGCTGCTTTTGTGGCGGTCGTTAATTAGCCTATAGCGCTGAAAACTCGTAATCTAGCTAATTGCAAATATTTATAAGCTTTTTTTTCTTTAACAATTATATTCTGATCAAGGGGCTTAATTGCAAGAAACAAATTAATAACATATTTATAAAAAATATATATGTTTCTTACTTATATTACTCATTCAGCTGAGTTCTCAAGCTCCTCTTACTAAGCACAAAGGGTTAAACAATAACATGCCACAATATTCATAAAACTCTATTGCATTGAGTTACAAACACAGGAAGATGTTGCCATGGAAACTCCGTATTTATCTACCTAATTAAGGGGGGGGGGGAAGCTTCTCGCATATTGGATGGCAGAATGGTTTTGTTAGCCTGTATTTAACTGACAGGTTGAGTGTCAAAATCAAATATGATTTCTGCTAATCACCTTCAGGTTATTAAAGGCAGAGGCTGGGGAGAGAGGCGTGAAGGGAGGGTTGACAATAAATACATTGAGAATGAAAGGGAGAGAAAAGGATTGTTTATTATGAGAAAAGAAAAGAAAGAATATATATATATATATATATATATATATATATCGCGAGACAGACAGACAGACAAACTAACAATATATTAATGTAAACCCAAGATTAATGCAGTGGTTTAAAAATCAAAATAAAGATAAACTGTTCATTTTGGAAGCAGAACAGTAATTCTCTAAATATTTTTAATGGCAAAGACATAGCCTGTGCCTGTACAAAGCTCTGAATCTTCATTGTTTTACTGCATTGTAGGAAAATAGTGTGAGCATTCAAATCTTACAGCACTGTCATTATTTTAAGGCTTAAAGGGAGACTCTGATGCAAAAAGTAAATGCTATAAATTGTTAGTGGATGAAGTTTTTTACGCTAGTGTCCCTTGCTATGGGCCAGAAGTGGAGCATTAAAGGGACAATCTAGTCAAAATTAAACTTTCATGATTCAGATAGGGCATGACATTTTTAACAACTTTCCAATTGACTTTTATCATTAAATTTGCTTTGTTTCGTTGGTAGTATTTTTCAAAAGCTAAACCTAGGTAGGCTCAAACTTATTTCAAAACGTTGAAAACCGCCTCTTCGCTCAGAGCATTTTGAAAGTTATTCACAGTTAGACAGTACTAGTTCATGTGTACCATATAGATAACATTGTGCTCACTTCCATGGAGTTATTTAGGAGTCAGCACTGATTAGCTAACTGCATGTCTGTCAAAAGCACTGAGATAAGGGGGCAGTCTGCAGAGGCTTAGATACAAGGTAATCACAGAGGTAAACATATATTAATATAACTGTGCTGGTTAAGCAAAACTGGGGAATGGGTAATAAAGGCATTATCTATTGTCTTAAATAATAAAAATTCTAGTGTAGACTGTCCCTTTAATTTCTCTGGAGTGCAATCGATACATTTGCAATTTTGCACTAATATTACAAGTCCATGGTTAAAGGGACATTCCAGCCAAAATTGGAATCCACATGGATGCATTTTAGTTTTGAATACAGTATAAGCAGCATATTTGTAATATATATGGATTAGCAAAAAATCTTTTAATAAAAGCTATAGCGTTTTAAAAAGCCTATTTGAGCATGCACCGTGCACCAGCATTTTAAACATAGCATTTTCTCAGAGAGCCTAAGGTGCTTGTACCATCTGGTAATGATCACTGGTGCTCTGAGCAGCTACAGTATCTAAAATGCTGGTGCACTGAGAATATCTAGCTATGCTTAACATGCAAGTGCAGAGAAAAATGATGACACTAAAACAGTGATAACTTTTGCTAGAAGCTTTTTTTTGTCAATACATGTGCATTGCAAATATGTTTCTATTCAAAGATTTAATTTAGCTTTGTGCATTTAAATTTTGTCTGAAACATCCCTTTAATATATATTGTCTGCATTGAATTGTATTGTGCACTAATATATTCATGTCAGATAGTGCAGGTGCATTCTTTAGCTCAGATAATAGATTTTTATGAGGACCCACAATAAAATTCATATTGGACAATGCTGGGGCGCTAAGCTGATGCAACACAGATTTACCCTAAAAAAGCAGAGTTTTTGCTTAAAGGGAAACTAAACCCAAATTTTGTCTTTCATGATTCAGATAGAGGGGCTGATTTATCATTGTCTGTCCGACATGATACGCTGTAGGGTGTCATGTCCGACAGACCGCTGAATGCCGCCAGCATACACTGTCGTCATTTAACACTGCACAAGCAGTTCTAGTGAACTGCTTGTGCAATGCTGCCCCCTGCAGATTCCTGGCCAATCGACCGCTAGCAAGGGGTGTCAATCAACCTGATCGTATAGGATCGGGCAGATTGCAGAGCGCAGCCTCAGAGGCAGCGGGCCAATTATGGAGCAGCAGTCTTAAGACCTCTGCTTCATAAATGCTTCATAAATTGCCACCAATCGGCAAGCACAACCCAGGTGCTGAACCAAAAATGTGCTGGCTTCTTAGCTTTACATTCTTGCTACTTGGTTTTCAAAAGTGCTAAGGTATTTCGGATTCTGCAAAAGCACTACATTTAACCAATTCCTGCTTCCCATTGAAATTATAGGGCATGCTGTTTATGTATTGGCTCATTAATCTTTCACTTTAGTTAAAATTATTTTTATCCAATTGGGCATTATTGTTTGCATGAGGCTGAATACAAAATAATAAACTGATTGTTATCAACTGCACTTGATTTGTAATCTAGCCCTATGTATTTAATCCCAGCAAAGAGTGTACACAAGCGTTCCCAACTGTTCTCTATTATTGCAGGATTGTAATAGGCTAGGGAACTCTACTGTTGTCCTTGCCACAGCTTCCCCCGTCAGTGTTAATGGCCCAGTTTCCAGAATGAAATCAGGGCTACTCTGTATGTGCCGATAGTACAGACTCCATCAAACCAGACCATTGACGCATCCAACTATGTCTACTGTGAACTCTTTTGCAAACAAATGGGGTCTGATTGTAATCTATTGTGTGATAATTGTCAGCATGTGAACTGCTGTAGATGAGCCACTTTTAATGTCAATGAGATCACAATCAGCAGCACTTTTTTTCATTGATTCAGTAAAAAATGTCCCTATGCTTAAAGGGACATGAAACACAACTTTTCATACATTATTCAGACTCTCAACTCATTCTAGTATTAAATTTGCTTCATTCCCTTGGTATCATTTGTTGAAGGAGCAGCAATGTGCTACTGGGAGCTAACTAAACACATCAGCAATATATATGTGCAGTCAAAAATCATCAGCCAGTTCCTCAGCATACCTAGGTATGCTTTTCAACAAAGGATACAAAAAGAAAAAAGCAAAGTAGATGACATAATTAAATGGGAAAGTTGTTTAAAATGACTTGCTCTAATTGATTATTGAAAGTTCAATTTTGACTTTGATCTTTACTTTACTGTCCCTTTAATTCCAATAAAAAATGTTGATACTTTACAATACAAATTGCATAGCTAAAGGGGGTTAAAGGGAAACCCAATTTTTTTTCTTTTGTGATTTAGATAGAGCATGCCATTTTAAGCAACTTTCTAATTTACTTCTAATATCACATTTTCTTCATTCTTTTGGTATCTTTATTTGAATAGCAAGAATGTAAGTTTAGATGCCGGCCCATTTTTGGTGAACAACCAGGGTACTCAACCAAAAATTGCTGGCTCCTTAGCTTAGATGCCTTCTTTTTCAAATAAAGATAGCAAGAGAACGAAGAAAAAATAATAGGAGTAAATTAGAAAGTTGCTTAAAATTGCATGCTCTATCTGAATCACTAAAGAAAAAAATTTGGGTTCAGTGTCTCTTTAATAAACCCTGGACATCAAATTATTAATAAGTATCACAAAAAAATTAAATTAAACATTGGTTTTGCGCATAGACGAAACAAACTGACATTACCCCCCCATCATATTGTATGATATTTGTATTGTATGATATTTGTATTGTATGATATTTTGAAAAAGCTTCACCAAACAAATGCACACGTTACTTGCTCAGTCAGTTAAAGTAAAAAAAAAATGAGCAACAAGCATTTTTACACTAATAAAAATAAGCAAAATCCGTAACACAATAAACACACATGCCCAGTTCATATCAACAAACAAGCAATTCTGTTTGGTATTAATTGTGCACGTTTGTTTTTTTGGCTTAAAAAACATAAGATTAAGAAGACAAATAAAAATGTTCTGCTATTTTATGGAGTTAACAGTTTTGAATTTTAGGGGTATCAACGCATCTGACAATACTGGCTGAAGCTCAGAAATCATTATCTACCAAAAACAAGAGCAATATTGGGATCAACCCTATAGTTAGCAAAGGACTCTAATGCAAAAATGATGTGCTCTAATGAATTTAATTGTTGCTTTATAATGTCAGTAAAGGTGAATCGATATATAACGGATATATATAACGGTGTAACTTTACTTTGCCTGTAGAGGAGTCAGTGACAAGTCAGTTTCAACACAGTTAAAATAATTTGATGAATCACCTCCATGAATTTTGACTTCTAATTAGGCATAGCAGACATATGTACAAGGGCAAATATATAGATAGGTAGATATACAGTGTATGTATGTGTGTGTATATTAATAAATATATATAGATATAGAAAATAACTCACTGTGTAAACCATTTACAAATCTAGACAAGTCAGAGGACTTGCTTTTACCCCAGAAACTCTGATTACACTGTTTCCAATGCAGCAAAGGATTCTGGGTGAGATATGCAAATGAGGTTCACAATGACTCACTTTTTTACTTCTAGCCTGCTTTTTAAGGCAGACTTCCCTTTACGCCATAGCATCGCCACATTACACAGCTTCTAAGCTTAGCTAGGGGTAGTACAGTGATTCAGACCAATCCCAGCACAGCTGGTTATTGCCACTCATCAGTTGGGAGTAGGTTGAATCATTTTGCTTGATAAAGTTGTTTTCTGGGGGAAATACAACAGCAATTTAAAATATGGGGAGGCGAAAAGTGAGTTTAAAATCCTCCATATAATCAATAACCCCCATAAGCGCAACACCCAGAATTGTAAAAGATAACTAAACACAAATATTTCACATGTGAATGTTTATATCAGTTACAGCCCAAATATTAAATACAAATACTATTTATTTCACCAAAGAAATATACCATATCATACTCCATCCACGAAATGCCATAATTAAAGCGCATAATATTCTATGACTATAGCCACCAACTATGTGATTAATCCAGCAATCAAATACAGCTTGAATGCACAATACCCACAAACAAAAAATAATAGAATAATAAGCCCGCACTTACTTTTATAATGCAGCGCGCATTATAAACTCAGAACTCCTATTAGAGCAGTGCTAACCATGATACCAGAAGTGACACACGCGGCTCTTAAATGGACTAACCCGTATGAGCAGCCACCAATCAACATAGACTTATGAGCCAACTCCCCCCAATCACACAGGCCCGTAAGGGCACACCTCTAAACCGCCCATAATCCAAACAGCACTGCAATCATGAAAGAAAAAACAAACCGCAACAAATAGCGGATCTAATACGCACACACCAAGTTGTCAATCAACCCCTTTGATCTGTGTACCCACATCGCTATCCATATAGAAATGTATATCCCTATTCTCACTCAAAGTCACCACGAAAGTCAGATGACCCATATGTGGACTACCAAAAACAATAAAAGATCCCAGTGGACACATGTCAGTAATTACAGACAGCGCCACGTGATCAAACCACTAGTAAGCCCCTGGCTCTCGCTTTAATTATGGCATTTCGCAGATGGAGTATATGGTATATTTCTTTGGTGAAATATACCATCTGAGGAAAATAGTTATAACCTAGGTTCTTATCTTCCATCTACAGACACTTCTATAGAGGGTATATTTTAAACATTAGGAGGGTTATTAAAAACCGAGAATAGGCATTGGTGGGATCTGGATACCCTTAAAAAATATAAAGATAAGAAACAGATCCCTAGAGGTTTAAGAGTGTTTAAAAATGATTCCTTCTAAAAATGATGATACCCTCCTAAGTAAATGGTTTTGGATAATTGTTCCTTTCAACTCATTGACCTTCTGATTAGTCACAGACAACAATTGGTAGATGATATGGCCAAAGAAATTGAAAAAGTTCAAATAGAGCTTGATAAATTAAAGGGACATTCTGAGTATTCCAGACTCAATAGCCAAACCATAAAATCGTCTGATGACTACAAGAGGGAACTGATTGAAAGAAAAAAATCCAAATTAGCTAGAGACGAGGAAGACTACAATAAGGGAATTGTGTATACATACAACAAGAAAAGTGATACTGTGACCACTGACAATAAAGACTCCAATTGGAAAATAGTACATAACAAGAACAATAGGAGGAAAAATCAATTGATTAATGGTCAGAACTGGACTCTTAAAAATCAAGGGAATTTCCATCAGAATCTTTACCACCCTGATAGGCAAAATTCCAACAGATCTCAGACACCTAATCATTATGGGAATAATGCTAGTCCTGGCTATAGAAATAGTTGGGGATCACACGAATATCCCTCCAATAACACACATTACAATAGACAGACAGCTCAACAACATTGGAAAACAAGAACTCACCAAAATGAAAATAGAATGCCACACAACTATAACCATAATAATGGGATATATGATTCACCACAAACTAGACAAAATGAATACCCACATTCAGAACATTACAATAGACAATCCATTAGAACTAACTTTGGGCAGGACAATGGCAATCACTGGGAGCACAATAAAAGAAGTACAGATGCTCCCCCAGATTACTATGAAACCCCCACACAAAACAGATTTCACGTATTATACAACGACAACTTGACAAACAGACAGTCTGAACAGTCCAACATGCGACAAGAAAGACCCTCCACCTCTGTTGGGAATCATTTTTTAGGGGAGAGACCACTGGCCCCCTTGTGGGACAAAACGAAAGTACCAATAAACCACAAGAAAGGTCATTCCCAAATGAGGGAGGAGAGGGAGAGGGAACACCCTCAAAAAAACAAAGCTACAAAAATAAAGGAGGGGATTTTCAATCTCTCATCTTACACATTGTCAGATGATGAAATTAGAATCTTAGGTAGAGGTTTGTCATTTTGCCCTCCCAATCAACCCAACATATTCAGCTTGTTTGTAGACATCAATTCTTTTACTAGAAAACTTTCATTACAAAGATATTTCGCAGCCAAACAACTAAGGAAACACAAATTAGATGGCACACCGATATTAACAGATGAAATGGACCATAGAAATCTAACACAAATTGTCTATGCGGACTCTTCAGATCTAACAAATGATCTATTTGAACAGATCGTACATACAAATTTTGCACCACCATCCACATTTAATCCCCATAGAGAAGAGGGATCTTACATAGATCTCTTCCAGCAGTTAGTGCTAGACGACTTCAATAAATTATCCCAGAAACAGAACAGAAAGAAAAAAATTAGACCAAATCCACAACATATCAGAATGTGGCCTAACGAACAAAAAGCCCTTAATAACCTAATGGCCAATAAAAATCTGATAATACGCCAAGCAGATAAAGGCGGAGGGATAGTGCTACAGGACTATCCTGACTATATCGCTGAAGCCAAACGTATAGTACTAGACACTGAATACTATAAAAAATTAGATAATGATCCAACAATAAAATATAGTACAACCCTTAAATTTAATGCTAGACGGTTGTCACAAAGGGATCTTAAACAAAAAAGAGAAACAATACCTTCTACCGGACCATCCAAGCACCCCATTTTACTACCACTTACCAAAAATCCATAAAAATTTGACCCAACCCCCAGGTAGACCCATAATTTCAGGGATCAATAGTCTCACTGATCGACTATCAGAATACATTGATTTACTATTGCAAAAATATGTAACCAAGTTACCATCTTATATCAAAGATACCACAGACCTACTAAATAAATTACAGAATGTTAAAAGAAACGAATCATCTCTCTGGCTCACCTGTGATGTAGGGGTACTTTATTCCAACATTGACCACACATTGGGAATAAATGCCATAAGGTGTTATCTGGATAATGATATTTATCTTCCCTTACTACAACAAGAGTTCATTTTAACCTGCATAGAACACATTTTAGTGCACAATTATTTCCAATTCCTGGATGATTACTATCTGCAAGTCAAGGGTACGGCCATGGGTACCAGGTTTGCCCCCAGTTTTGCCAACCTCTTTATGGGCATCTTTGAGGATAAATATATCTACAACACAAACTGGGAGGCAAACCTGGTATTCTATGGGCGCTACATTGATGACCACATTTTCATTTGGGGTGGCACAATAGATGAGGCCATTTCTTTTACAAACCATTTAAATTCCAACAATTTGGGTTTATCCTTTACATACAACTTACAGATGGAACAGATTGAGTTCTTGGATGTCTGTCTGGGATGGAATGACGTGAGGGATGTTGTGTACCTATTTTAAAGAAGTAGACAGTAACAACTTTCTACATTTTGCCAGTAATCATCTGAATAGCTGGAAGACCAACATCCCCTACAGTCAATTTATACGTATCCTAAGAAACTGTAGTACGCTGACCCTCTATGAGCAACAATCAGAGGTCCTCTTTAATAGATTCAGAGAAAAGGGCTATCCTATCACATTAATTGAAGACAGTTTTCTAAGAGCAAAAAATGAGGATAGAAGTACCATCCTGACTTCCAGATTGGAAGGCCCCACTAAACGAGACAATGCTAATCCAAAAGACCCTCTTTATCACTCAATTCAATTACGAACACAGTTTTATTAAAAAAAACTCTAAAAAAAACATTGGCCAATACTCCTCAAAGACCCCATCTTAAAGAATAGTATTAACACCCCACGAGTGGTATTTCGAAGAGCACCAACTCTTAAGCAAAAATTGGCACCTAGTAAAATAGTAATATCCAAGAAGAATCATATACACAACTCCACATCCTGCATCGACAGAAAAGTGAAACCGAGATGCCATATGTGCAGTTTTATTACTCATGGGCATACCTCTGTGAAATGCCATACAACAGGAGAAATATTTCCCATCAAAAATAGGATCGATTGCAGTACTGAGTATGTCATTTACGTCCTCACCTGCAGATGTGGTCTTCAATACTTGGGCCGCACCTGCAGGAAGATACGTACCAGATGGAGTGAGCATCTAAGAAATATTAAAAAACAATCACTCAAACATAGTATATCGCTCCATAGCACTGTTCAACATCAAGGACATCACCACACTTTCTGCATAACTCCACTGGAATTCATTCCATGCAGAATAGGATTCAACAGATATACTCGTTTGCGCCAGAGGGAAACATAATGGATCTTCAAGTTCCAGTCCCTATTTCCCTCTGGCCTAAACAAAGTATTAGACCTGGCGGCTTTTTAGATTGTATCTCTGTTCCCTGACCACTTTTCTTGTTGTTTTTTGTTATCCCAATATAATTCAGTTTTGACTGATACCTGGTATGCCAACATTATGACAATTACATACATAGGACCTTTTTCACCTTTTTTCTGCATTATACTTTTTTTTATAATCTTCTTTTAATTATCCTTCAACACACCCAATTCACTCATTTTTATATCAATCTCCCCCTTTGGGGCCAGTTAGGATTAGAATGGTAGATTGCATAGCATCATAATATCACTGCAGCCATATTTAATATTTTTAATTATTTTTCCCTAAATCATCTTTCATTTCATTTCCTTTTCATTTTTTCCACATTTCCCTTAATTGAGTTAGTATTATGATAAGCCATCATATATGGTCACCATCAGACTTTTTATATTCACACTCCATGTTAGCCTTATCATACTGGACCACACACTATTCCCTGCACTCCACTACACTTTTAACTATCTCACCACACTACACTATTGTAATATTTTATTCACATTGTTAGTCTCATACACATAGTTCAATATAGTTTGCAGCACTTTTTAATAAATATTAATTATGTTAGACATTTCTAATCATTTATTGCTGTTAGGCACTTATAAGGGCATAAAACTTCATTAAGATCACATTGCCATGTTTACCTTAGCTTCACGTTTATTTCATTTAATTTACAGTTATATCATATAAAGGTATTATCACCTATTTCAACTGTTCATATGTTTTAGACATCATTTATGATATCTCAATGTGTACCCTTCACAATTCACTTGAATATCGGGGCCCATCCGGATAGTTGAACACGCATTCCAATTAGGTATATGACTAAAAATAGAGTGCCGACATTAGTTGCTGCTTGAAACACTCACACGAACCTATTAGAAACAAACTTTTAGTCAGCACGTAAACAAACTCCCACAGACGGATCGTCATTGGTCGACTAGAACACACCCCTTGTCTAGCCATATGGTTACACTTGTTATTCTTCCGCTATTGAATACACAAGTTGCTGTCTGATCATCAAATGTAAATTTACAGTACAAACAGACACAATCAAGTACACTAGATGAGCGCTCGTACTTGGGTTTTTGATCGACTCCCATACAGATCCACACTTTAGAATGCGATACATCTGCTATTTGCAGTGAAGTTCACCAACATAAGACCGTGACCGGCTAGGGGGCGGTCACTTCCACTGTTATTGTGTGAAATGTAACCAATTATAAAACCTCCCCACCTATGACATCTTATGAGAACCAATAGGAATCTAACATTAGCTGAAATATACACACAACTGCCTGTCACTCAGCTACCTATCGCAAATATCTCTGTTTACGAACGGGAGAATAATTTGTAACTTTTATTTAAAAACTTAAAATGGTAAGGAAACTTTCTAGATCAAAATTGAAGTCCGTGACTATTAATGTTCACATGCTTATTGAAAGCAGTTATTGAGAAAGGAACATTATTTTACTTATTGCGAATATCACAGGGATATATCAATATATTTTTCCTCTTTGTATGTTCTGTATGTATGCATAATTCTGTATGCACAAAATGTTAACACTTAAAAGTTTCACTTTGCAAAGCATATTTCAATTTGTTAACAAAAAGCTTGCCTCAGGGACACCTGACATCACAGACAGGTGCAAATCACAAATTAGGAACACACCCCTTTCAAGGGAGGTAATTGTTTATTAGTGGGATTAAAAGGCAGAGGTAGGAATGAGTTTTTTATGCCTGATGAAACGGTTTGTTAACCGAGAAATGCGTCGCAATTATTGGGGCCAACTGGGTAACCCTGTAATCCCCTTTTTATAACGACCCTGGTGTTTTTTAATTTTTTGTTTTTAATAAATAATTGCAATTTTTACCTTTTTGGAGTGGATCTTTTTACCTACCTTCTGCCTGCAATCCCACAAAAAGGATATCCTGTACACTTGGTACAGTCACTGTGAAGCACCAAGCTCATTTGTCTCTGCAGTACAAATACCAAAAAGATCGTCCGCTTGGGTGAGCTGTCACACCTGCAGCCTGTTCCTACCAACACACTGGTGTGCTCTTGGAGTATCACTACAGTACTGAAAGCATCCCTGAATGGGTGAGCTGTCACACCCTCATAAATCTGCAGCCTGTCCCTACCAGCACATAAGTGTGCTCCTGGAGTATGCGAGTACTCATTTGGCTATACTGTTACATTCTCTGTGTCTCCATCTGACAATACTACACATGAGGTGCCCCTTGTAAACAACTCAAGGGCAGATTGAGTTCTTATCAGAGCGTGTTGTGATTTGTGCTGCCCATATTTTCAGATTGGGATGTTTGTATTAGTTACAGCATTAGCGTAGTCAAATATGTGTGATCTTTGTACCGCACTGATTTCTGCTCTAGCAGCGCCATACACATAGCCACAACATCGCATCCCACAGGATTATATTACAACTAAGGCGCATTGAACATCATACAACACTCTATTCAAGCAACATACAATCAGTCTCTTGTAACCTTATGATTATGCTATTTGTTTGTGTATGTAATATTGTTTTTAATTTTTGCCTTGGTGACTTTTTGACCCTCTAGGGCCTCTGTAAGTTCTCTCGCGCATGCGCAGTTGCGCTGAAGGGACGCCACACGCACTAGCAGGATCAGTACCAGGTTAAGCACATAAATTGTTTTTTCACTAGTTGTTTTGTAAGGTCTGAGGACGGTGGTAACACCGAAAACGTTCACCTAAAGTAAAATTTGGTGGTTAACACGGAGAGTACCTTTCTTGCTTCATTTCTATATTACATTATTTTAAGTGCACCCCGGAAGTTGGAATACTATATATATGTGTGTGTATGTGTGTATGTATGTGTGTGTGTATATATGTATGTGTATATGTGTATATGTATATATGTATATATGTATATATATATATATATATATATATATATATGTGTGTATATATATATATATGTGTGTATATATATATATATGTGTATATATATATATATATATATATATATATATATATATATGTGTGTGTGTGTGTATATATATATATATATATATATATATATATGTGTGTATATATATATATATATATATGTGTGTGTATATATATATATATATATATATATATATATATATATATATATATATGTGTGTGTATATATATATATATGTGTGTATATATATATATATATATATATGTGTGTGTATATATATATATATATATATATATGTGTGTATATATATATATATATATGTGTGTATATATGTGTGTGTATATATATATATATATATATATATATGTGTGTTTGTGTATATATGTATATATATATGTATATATATATATATATATATATATATATATATATATATATATATATATATATATATATATAAAATAGCAGATAATCCCCACGGCTGGCATTTGTGTCTCCCGGGATATCCAACGAGCAGGCACAAGCAGGATTTTCAAAAGGAGCGTTTAATGTCTGCACGGCCTCCATTGATAAAGGCTCCTGCGAGAGACAAAACGTTTGGGTTCAGGCCCTTGTTATACTGCTTGTCTATTAAAGGCTCCTTTGGAAAAACCTGTTTGTGCCTGCTCGTTGGATATCTGCTATTGTGGATGTATAAAAAGTCTACACACCCCTGTTAAAATGTCAGGTTTCTGTGATGTAAAAAAAATGAGACAAAGATAAATCATTTCAGAACTTTTTCCACCTTTAATGTTACCTATAAACTGTACAACTCAATTGAAAAACAAACTGAAATCTTTTAGGTAAAGGGAAATAAAAATAAAAAACTAACGGCTAGGTTTAGAGTTTTGTCGGTAACGACCCGCGTAGCTAATGCTGGCTTTTTTTCCCCCCGCACCTTTTAAATACAGCTGGTATTGAGAGTTCACAGAATGGCTGCATTAGGCTCCAAAAAAGGAGCGTAGAGCACAATTTACCGCCACTGAAACTCTCAATACCAGCGGTGCTTACGGACGCGGCCAGCTTCAAAAACGTGCTCGTGCACGATTCCCCCATAGGAAACAATGGGGCAGTTTGAGCTGGAAAAAAAACCTAACACTTGCAAAAAAGCAGCGTTCAGCTCCTAATGCAGCCCCATTGTTTCCTATGGGAAAACACTTCCTATGTCTGCACCTAACACCCTAACATGTACCCCGAGTCTAAACACCCCTAACCTTACACTTATTAACCCCTAATCTGCCGCCCCGCTATCGCTGACACCTGCATATTTTTTTAACCCCTAATCTGCCGCTCCGTACACCGACGCAACCTACATTATCCCTATGTACCCCTAATCTGCTGCCCCTAACACAGCCGACCCCTATATTATATTTATTAACCCCTAATCTGCCCCCCACAACGTCGCCGCCAGCTACCTACAATAATTAACACCTAATCTGCCGACCGGACCTCACCGCTACTATAATAAATGTATTAACACCCTAATCCGCCTAACTCCCGCCTCAATAACCCTATAATAAATAGTATTAACCCCTAATCTGCCCTCCCTAACATCGCTGACACCTAACTTCAATTATTAACCCCTAATCTGCCGACCGGACCTCGCCGCTACTCTATTAAATTTATTAACCCCTAAAGCTAACTCTAACACTAACACCCCCCTAAATTAAATATAAAAAACGAAATAAATTAACTCTTAAATAAATTAATCCTATTTAAAGCTAAATACTTACCTGTAAAATAAACCCTAATATAGATACAATATAAATAATAATTATATTGTAGCTATTTTAGGATTAATATTTATTTTAACCAGGTACAATAGCTATTAAATAGTTAATAACTATTTAATAGCTACCTAGTTAAAATAATTACAAAATTACCTGTAAAATAAATCCTAACCTAAGTTACAATTAAACCTAACACTACACTATCAATAAATTAATTACATAAAATACCTACAAATAAATACAATTAAATAAACTAACTAAAGTACAAAAAATAAAAAAAGAACTGTTACAAAAAATAAAAAAATAATTTACAAACATTAGAAAAATATTACAACAATTTTAAGCTAATTACACCTACTCAAAGCCCCCCAAAATAAAAAAAATGCCCTACCCTATTCTAAAATTAAAATAGAAAAGCTCTTTTACCTTACCAGCCCTTAAAAGGGCCTTTTGCGTGGCATGCCCCAAAGAAAACAGCTCTTTTGCCTGTAAAAAAAAAAACATACAATACCCCCCCCAACATTACAACCCACCACCCACATACCCCTAATCTAACCCAAACCCCCCTTAAATAAACCTAACACTAAGCCCCTGAAGATCATCCTACCTTATCTTTACCACGCTGGGTATCACCGATCCGTCCAGTTTCCGAAGTCTTCATCCAAGCCCAAGCGGGGGCTGAAGATGTCCATGATCTGGCTGAAGATGTCCATGATCCGGCTGAAGTCTTCTATCAAGCGGCATCTTCAATCTTCTTTCTTCCGGATCCATCTTCAGCCTGCCGATGCGGAACATCCTTCTTCACCGACGACTTCCCGACAAATGACGGTTCCTTTAAGGGACATCATCCAAGATGGCGTCCCTCGAATTCCGATTGGCTGATAGGATTCTATCAGCCAATCGGAATTAAGGTAGGAAAAATCTGATTGTCTGATGGAATCAGCCAATCAGATTCAAGTTCAATCTGATTGGCTGATCCAATCCGCCAATCAGATTGAGCTCGCATTCTATTGGCTGTTCCGATCAGCCAATAGAATGCGAGCTCAATCTGATTGATCCAATCAGCCAATCGGATTGAACTTGAATCTGATTGGCTGATTCAAGCCATCTTCATCCACCGACGCCTAATCACCGAATAAATATTCCTTTAAGAGATGTCATTCAAGATGGCGTCCCTCGAATTCCGATTGGCTGATAGGATTCTATCAGCCAATCGGAATTAAGGTAGGAAAAATCTGATTGGCTGATCCTATCAGCCAATCGGAATTAAGGTAGGAAAAATCTGATTGGCTGATCGAATCAGCCAATCGGATTCAAGTTCAATCTGATTGGCTGATCCAATCCGCCAATCGGATTCAAGTTCAATCTGATTGGCTGATCCAATCCGCCAATCGGATTCAAGTTCAATCTGATTGGCTGATCCAATCCGCCAATCGGATTCAAGTTCAATCTGATTGGCTGATCCAATCCGCCAATCGGATTCAAGTTCAATCTGATTGGCTGATCCAATCCGCCAATCGGATTCAAGTTCAATCTGATTGGCTGATCCAATCCGCCAATCGGATTCAAGTTCAATCTGATTGGCTGATCCAATCAGCCAATCAGATTCAAGTTCAATCTGATTGGCTGATCCAATCAGCCAATCAGATTGAGCTCGCATTCTATTGGCTGATCCAATCAGCCAATCAGATTGAGCTTGCATTCTATTGGCTGATTCCGATCAGCCAATCAGATTGAGCTTGCATTCTATTGGCTGATTCCGATCAGCCAATCAGAATTTTCCTACCTTAAATCTGATTGGCTGATTCAATCAGCCAATCAGAATTTTCCTACCTTAATTCTGATTGGCTGATAGGATTCTATCAGCCAATTGGAATTGAAGGGACGCCATCTTGGATGACGTCCCTTAAAGGAACCGTCATTCGTCGGGAAGTCGTCGGTGAAGAAGGATGTTCCACATCGGCGGGATGAAGATGGATCCGTAAGAAAGAAGATTGAAGATGCCGCTTGATAGAAGACTTCAGCCGGATCATGGACATCTTCAGCCCCCGCTTGGGCCAAGACTTCAGCCGGATCATGGACATCTTCAGCCCCCGCTTGGGCCAAGACTTCAGCCGGATCATGGACATCTTCAGCCCCCGCTTGGGCTTGGATGAAGACTTCGGAGCCTGGACGGATCGGTGATACCCGGCGTGGTGAAGATAAGGTAGGATGATCTTCAGGGGTTTAGTGTTAGGTTTATTTAAGGGGGGTTTGGGTTAGATTAGGGGTATGTGGGTGGTGGGTTGTAATGTTGGGGGGGGTATTGTATGTTATTTTTTACAGGCAAAAGAGCTGTTTTCTTTGGGGCATGCCCCGCAAAAGGCCCTTTTAAGGGCTGGTAAGGTAAAAGAGCTTTTCTATTTTAATTTTAGAATAGGGTAGGACATTTTTTTATTTTTGGGGGCTTTGTTATTTTAATAGGGGGCTTAGAGTAAGTGTAATTATCTTAAAATTATTGTAATATTTTTCTAATGTTTGTAAAGTATTTTTTTATTTTTTGTAACTTAGTTCTTTTTTATTTTTTGTACTTTAGTTAGTTTATTTAGTTGTATTTATTTGTAGGTATTTTATATAATTAATTTATTGATAGTGTAGTGTTAGGTTTAATTGTAGTTATTTGTATGTATTTTATGTAATTAATTTATTGATAGTGTAGTGTTAGGTTTAATTGTAACTTAGGTTAGGATTTATTTTACAGGTAATTTTGTAATTATTTTAACTAGGTAGCTATTAAATAGTTATTAACTATTTAATAGCTATTGTACCTGGTTAAAATAAATACAAAGTTGCCTGTAAAATCAATATAAATACTAAAATAGCTACAATATAATTATAATTTATATTGTAGCTATATCAGGGTTTATTTTACAGGTAAGTATTTAGCTCTAATTAGGATTCATTTATTTAATAAGAGTTAATTTATTTCGTTAGATTTAAATTATATTTAATTTAGGGGGGTGTTAGTGTTAGGGTTAGACTTTAGCTTTAGGGGTTAATAAATTTAATAGAGTAGCGGTGAGGTCCGGTCGGCAGATTAGGGGTTAATACTTGAAGTTAGGTGTCGGTGATGTTAGGGAGGGCAGATTAGGGGTTAATACTATTTATTATAGGGTTAGTGATGCGGATTAGGAATTAATAACTTTATTATAGTAGCGGTGAGGTCCGGTCGGCAGATTAGGGGTTAATAATTGTAGGTAAGGTAGCAGCGACGTTGGGGGCGGCAGATTAGGGGTTAATAAATATAATATAGGGGTCGTCGGTGTTAGGGGCAGCAGATTAGGGGTACATAAGTATAACGTAGGTGGCGGCGGTGTGCGGTCGGCATTTGATAGTTGCGGCGATGTGGGGGGACCTCGGTTTAGGGGTACATAGGTAGTTTATGGGTGTTAGTGTACTTTAGAGCACAGTAGTTAAGAGCTTTATGAACCGGCGTTAGCCCAGAAAGCTCTTAACTCCTGGCTTTTCTCTGCGGCTGGAGTTTTGTCGTTAGATTTCTAACGCTCACTTCAGCCAAGACTCTAAATACCGGCGTTAGAAAGATCCCATTGAAAAGATAGGATACGCAAATGGTGTAGGGGGATCTGCAGTATGGAAAAGTCGCGGCTGGAAAGTGAGCGTTAGACCCTTACCTACACGACTCTAAATACCAGCGGTAGCCCAAAACCAGCGTTAGGAGCCTCTAACGCTGGTTTTGACGGCTAACGCCAAACTCTAAATCTAGGCGTAAAATAATATGGTTGCATAAGTGTGAACACCCGTAAACTAATACTTTATTGAAGCACCTTTTGATTTTATTACAGCACTCAGTCTTTTTGGGTATGAGTTTTTCAGCATGGCACATCTTGACTTGGCAAGATGTGCCCACTCTTCTTTGCAAAAACTGTGCACAGCCCTCTTCAGATCCCCCCACAGATTTTTAATTGTATTCAGTTCTGGGCTCTGGCTGGGCCATCCCAAAACTTTAATATTCTTCTGGTGAAGCCATTCCTTTTTTGATTTGGATGTATGCTTTGGGTATGCTTTGGGTTGTTGTCATGCTTCAACGTTCAGCTTTCTAGCAGAAGCCTGAATGTTTTATGCCAATATTGTTTGGTATTTGGAACTGTTCATTATTCCCTCTACCTTGATTAAGGCCCCAGTTCCAGCTGTAGAAAAACAGCCCCAAAGCATGATGCTGACACTACCATGGTTCACTGTGGGTATGGTGTTCTTTTGGTGATATGCAGTGTTGTTTTTGCGCCAAACATATCTTTTGGAATTATGGCCAAAAAGTTAAACTTTGGTTTCATCAGACCAGAACACCTTTTGCAACATGCTTTTGGGAAACTTCAGATGTGTTTTTGCAAAATTTAGCTGGGCTTGGATGTTTTTTTTTGTAAGAAAAGGCTTACGTCTTGCCACTCTACCCCATAGCCCGGACATATGAAGAATATGGGCGATTGTTGTCACATGTACCACACAGCCAGTACTTGCCAGATATTCCTGCAGCTACTTTAATGTTGCTGTAGGCCTCTTGGCAGCCTCCCATACCAGTTTTCTTCTCGTCTTTTCATCAATTTTGTAGGGACATCCAGTTCATGGTAATGTCACTGTTGCACCATCTTTTCTTCACTTGATGATAATGATCTTCTCTGTGTTCCAAGGTATATCTAATGCCTTGGAAATTCTTTTGTACCCTTCTCCTAACTGATACCTTTTAACAATGAGATCCCTCTGATGCTTTAGAAGCTCTCTGTGGACCATGGCTTTTGCTGTAGGATGCTACTAACAAAATGTCAGGAAAGGCCCATTAGAGCAGCTGAACTTTATTTGGGGTTAATCAGATGCACTTTAAATTATGGCAGGTGTGTACTGACTCCTATTTAACATGATTTTGAATGTGATTGCTTAATTCTGAACACTGCTACATCCCCAGTTATAAAAGGGTGTTCACACTTATGCAACACTATTATTTTAGTTTTTTATTTCCCTTTACCTAAAAGATTTCAGTTTGTTTTTCAATTGAGTTGTGTAGTTTATAGGTCACATTAAAGGTGGGAAAAGTTCTGAAATGATTTCTTTGTCTCATTTTTTTACATCACAGAAACCTGACATTTTAACAGGGGTGTGTAGACTTTATATATATATATATATATATATATATATATATATATATATATATATATATATATATATATATATATATATATAAATAAAAAAATAATTTTAGGGAAGTGGTAACTGTGAATGAACACTAGTACCACCAGAAGGCGCTATAAGTCTAGACACACAGGGAAAGCTGATGATGATATACAGATAATGAGAGGCTAGGTAAACCCTCACCTCCTGTCTCTCAGGTTAAATTGTATTTAAAAGTGATTGTACAGTCTTCACAGCGCTATGCCCAATAAGAATATGTTAATCAATCCTAGTTGATGTATGTGTGTAGAAATACTCGTGATAAAGGTGCTAGTGACACAAATGGTATATGGACCTATTTTGCCCCACAGTGCTCTCTATAGATTTCTAAGTACATCTACACAAATGGGTAACTATTACAAAAATAACGGTCATTACAAAGGAATACAGTTCAAGTTTAAATATAGGCCCCTAGTTATCAAGCCGTCAACCTCAAATACGCAGGAATTCCGCAGCGTATTTGTGGTGAGGCTGATTCGCCTTAGTTATCAAGCCCTAGATACCGGCAAAAGTAGAATTTTGTGACGTAAGCTTCTATCTGCCGGACTCAGTCCGACACAGATCGATTCTTACGTCACTACAGATGTTCCGCACACATGTACGGTACTATCTGACTACTTTTGCTAGTTATCAAAAAACTAGCAGGTACGCTCGGCACTTTCCCGGCCCAGTGAACCTGGTTTTCAAACCGCCGCCCATAGGAATCAATGGGAGTCTGACTATAGCGAAAGTTCATGTTCGCTGCTGCCAGACATCCCATTGATTCCTATGGGAGTTGTCTACACCTAACACCCTAACATGTACCCCGAGTCTAAACACCCCTAATCTGTCCACCCTACACCGCCGCAACTAAATAAATGTATTACCCCCTAAACCGCCGCTCCCGGAGCCCACCACAAGCTATAATAAATGTTAACCCCTAAACCGCCGCTCCCGGTCCCCGCTGCAACTATAATATATGTATTAACCCCTAAACTGCCGCTCCCAGACCCCGCTGCCACCTACATTATACCTATTAACCCCTATTCTGCCCCCCCCTATACCGCCGCCACCTATAATAAAGTTATTGACCCCTATCCTGCGGATCCCGGACCTCGCTGCAACTAAATAAATAGTTTAACCCCTAAACCGCCGCTCCCGGACCGCGCCGCAACCTATACTAAACTTATTAACCCCTAATCTGCCCCCTCTACACCGTCGCCACCTATAATAAGTTTATTAACCCCTATACTGCCCCCCCCCCTACACAGTCGCCACCTATAATAAGTTTATTAACCCCCTATCCTGCCCCCCTACACCGTCGCCACCTATAATAAGTTTATTAACCCCTATCCTGCCCCCCTACACCGTCGTCACCTATAATAAGTTTATTAACCCCTATCCTGCCCCCCTACACCGCCGCCACTGTAATAAAATTATTAACCCCTAAACCTAAGTCTAACACTAACCCTAACACCCCCCTAACTTAAATATTAATTAAATAAATCTAAATAATATTTCTCTTATTAACTAAATTATTCCTATTTAAAACTAAATACTTACCTTTAAAATAAACCCTAAGATAGCTACAATATAAATAATAATTATATTGTAACTATTTTAGGATTTATTTTTATTTTACAGGCAAATTTCAATTTATTTTAACTAGGTACAATAGCTATTAAATAGTTATTAACTATTTAATAGCTACCTAGCTAAAAGAAATACAAAATTACCTGTAAAATAAATACTAACCTAAGTTACAATTACACCTAACACTATACTATACTTAAATAAAATATTCCTATTTAAAACTAAATACTTACCTGTAAAATAAACCCTAAGATAGCTACAATATAAATAATAAATTATATTGTAGCTATTTTAGGATTTATAATTATTTTACAGGTAACTTTGTATTTATTTTAGCTAGTTAGAATAGTTATTAAATAGTTATTAACTATTTAATAGCTACCTATCTAAAAGAAATACAAAATTACCTGTAAAATAAATACTAACCTAAGTTACAATTACACCTAACACTACACTATACTTAAATAAAATATTCCTATTTAAAACTAAATACTTACCTGTAAAATAAACCCTAAGATAGCTACAATATAAATAATAATTATATTGTAGCTATTTTAGGATTTATAATTATTTTACAGGTAACTTTGTATTTATTTTAGCTAGTTAGAATAGTTATTAAATAGTTATTAACTATTTAATAGCTACCTAGCTAAAAGAAATACAAAATTACCTGTAAAATAAATACTAACCTAAGTTACAATTAAACGTAACACTACACTATCATTAAATTAATTAAATAAATTAGTTACAAATAACTACAATTAAATTAAATTAAATTAAATAAACTAACTAAAGTACAAAAAATAAAAAAGCTAAGTTACAAAAATAAAAAAAATAAGTTACAAACATTTAAAAAATATTACAACAATTTTAAGCTACTTACACCTAAAGCCCCCCAAAATAAAAAAAATGCCCTACCCTATTCTAAATTAAAAAGTTACCAGCTCTTTTACCTTACCAGCCCTTAAAAGGGCCTTTTGCGAGGCATGCCCCAAAGAATTCTGCTCTTTTGCCTGTAAAATAAAAATACAACCCCCCCAAAATTAAAACCCACGACCCACATACCCCTAATCTAACCCAAACCCCCCTTAAATAAACCTAACACTACCCCCCTGAAGATCATCCTACCTTGAGTCGTCTTCAGCCAGCCTACCACCGATGGAACCGAAGAGGAGATCAGAGTGGCAGAAGTCATCATCCAGGCGGCGCTGAAGAAGTCTTCCATCCGATTGAAGTCTTCATCCAGGCGGTGTCTTCAATCTTCATCCATCCGGAGCGGACCCATCTTCAGACGAGCAGACGCGGAGCCATCCTCTTCTTCCCGACGACTAACGACGAATGGATATTCCTTTAAGGGACGTCATCCAAGAGGGCGTCCCTTCAATTCCGATTGGCTGATAGGATTCTATCAGCCAATCAGAATTAAGGTAGGAAAAATCTGATTGGCTGATTGAATCAGCCAATCAGATTGAGCTCGCATTCTATTGGCTGATCGGAACAGCCAATAGAATGCGAGCTCAATCTGATTGGCTGATTGGATCAGCCAATCAGATTGAACTTCAATCTGATTGGCTGATTCAATCGGCCAATCAGATTTTTCCTACCTTAATTCCGATTGGCTGATAGAATCCTATCCCATCCTTAGCTTTTTTTATTTTTTGTACTTTAGTTAGTTTATTTAATTTAATTGTAGTTATTTGTAACTAATTTATTTAATTAATTTAATGATAGTGTAGTGTTAGGTTTAATTGTAACTTAGGTTAGTTTTTATTTTACAGTTAAATTTTTAAATTGAAATTTGCCTGTAAAATTAAAATAAATCCTAAAATAGCTACAATATAATTATTATTTATATTGTAGCTCTCTTAAGGTTTATTTTAAAGGTAAGTATTTTAGTTTTAAATAGGAATAATTTAGTTAATAAGAGAAATATTATTTAGATTTATTTAATTAATATTTAAGTTAGGGGGGGTGTTAGGGTTAGTGTTAGACTTAGGTTTAGGGGTTAATAATTTTATTACAGTGTAGGGGGGGCAGGATAGGGGTTAATAAACTTATTATAGGTGGTGACAGTGTGGGGGGGCAGGATAGGGGTTAATAAACTTATTATAGGTGGTGTTGGTGTAGGGGGGCAGGATAGGGGTCAATAAACTTATTATAGGTGGCGACGGTGTAGGGGGGGGCAGATTAGGGGTTAATAAGTTTAATATAGGTTGCGGCGGGGTCCGGGAGCGGCGGTTTAGGGGTTAAACTATTTATTTAGTTGCAGCGGGGTCCGGGATCCGCAGGATAGGGGTTAATAAATTTATTGTAAGTGGCGGCGGTGTAGGGGGGGCAGGATAGAGGTTACTAGGTATAATGTAGGTGGCAGCGGGGTCCGGGAGCGGTGGTTTAGGGGTTAATAACTTTAGTTGTGGGGGGCTCCGGGGGCGCCGGTATAGGGGGTAGAACAGTGTAGGTAGTGTGGGTGCTTAGTGACAGCGGTATCAATAAAGCTGTCAAAAAGCCGAAGAGAAGCGAGATCGGATGAGTGATAACTCTCACAGTCCGCTGCTCATCTCCCCGTACTTGGTGCGTGGCTTTTTGACAGCTTTTTTGATAACTTAGGCGAAATTTTGAAGGTCTGCGGCGGCGATGGTAGGCGAGCTTAGGCGGGCGTATTGAACCGGCGAAGGCAGGTAAAGTAGACGGCTTGATAACTACCCCCCATAGTGTACAGCGAAACCAAATATTATGTAACAAATATATGTGCAGTCTGCAGATGTTCAGGTCCAATATAAATGTGACAAATGCGAGAAGTATAATATAATATCAAATCCGGTATAAATATAGCCGGTGCAGTTCGTATAGCTTAAACTTGCATCGGGAACAGTTCACAGTATCTTGTGGCTATAGTTATCCAAGTAAGCCTTTTAGTTCTACTTACTTCAGAGCCCCTCAATCATATGAGGTAAGTGGAGTGTACGTGGTCAGGTGGATCCGTGGCTGTTTTTCTTTTCAACCCGCTACGATCTCCTAGACTCTTGATCTGACCTTTAATATCCGGTTTTTCTTGAGTGAATGGTGTACCCAAGTTACTTTCACTCATTTGTTTTATACTCTTTGATTCCTTGAAATGGAGCTCTGTCAGATCTGATATATCCAGAAGAACACCAGCATATTATTGCAACCAAATGTGCTGTAACAGGAACACTTTTAACCACGGTCTTCTAGGGCACAAATGCAGCACAGGACAGTCCACTGTAGTTTAAAAGGCTTTATTTTTCACAGCAATAACAAACAGGCAGTTCATTTTCAAAAGAGGGAAATCCTTCCTCTGCAGCAAAGTTAAGTACTTTTAAATGTGTCCCAGCACTTCACAGCATTCCACAAGTGCTTTGTAAAAATAATGTCCTTTTACAGTTCACAGGAACAAAAGTCTTTTACACAGTGTAACAAACACACACACCAGCTTCTGTAGCTGTGTAACTCTCTCTCAAGGCCTAAGTGAGGCTGCTATTTAAACCCTCACAACTTCTAATTAGCCACACCTGTGATTAGCTGCTGGACAGCTTCACAGCTGTCTGGGATAATGGCCCACCCTCTCTCCAATTATCCCAAACCCCAGGGACCCAGAACACAGTTTATCAACTGCATAATCAAATACACACTCTTTCTCCCTGGGGTTTTAACTGAAAGGAGAAATAGCATGTACAATGCTTGGTCTTAAATATCTTCCATTTATAACCAGGCCTTGCTTTCTGTCACATATCCTCCCCCCCCAGCTCACACCCAGTGGGTTGAGCGACCATGGACATCAATGAATGTACCCGAGACAAACCATCAGCATTGCCCTGCAAAAGACCAGCCCTGTTCTCAACAGTAAAATTAAAGGGTTGCAAGCTAAGAAAACACCTAGTAACCCTTGAATTTGTTTCCTTATTCTGACTCATCCATGTGAGAGGAGCATGATCTGTTATTAATTTAAATTTTCTTCCCAACAGATAGTACCTAAGGGTCTCTAAAGCCTACTTAATGGCAAAGCATTCTTTCTCCACTATAGAATAGTTCTTTTCCTGTGAAATAAGTTTTCTGCTTAGGAAAAGGACAGGATGCTCTTCTCCCTGACACTCCTGCGAGAGAACTGCTCCTAAACCAACATCAGAGGCATCTGTCTGTACAATAAAATCTTTAGTGAAATTGGGGGTTACCAAAATTGGATGGGCACAAAGGGCATCTTTCAAATGCTTAAAAGCTTGTTCTACTTCTGGGGACCATTTTATCATAATTGGGGCCCTTGCTTTTGTGAGATCTGTCAATGGTGCCGCAATTGTAGCGAAATTCGGGATAAACCTTCTATAATAACTAGTTATCCAAATAAATGCTCTTACTTGTTTTTTAGTTAGAGGCTGTGGCCAGTTCTGTATGGCCTCTACTTTTGTTGTCTGAGGTTTAACTAATCCTCTACCAATAGTATAACCCAAGTACTTAGCTTCCTGTAAACCAACAGTACATTTTGCAAGATTGGCAGTTAACCCAGCGGACCGTATTGCATCAAGTACTGCTTGAACTTTTGGAAGATGGGATTCCCAATCTGTACTATAAATTATAACATCATCCAAATATGCTGCCGCATAACGAACATGGGGTTTCAGAATTCTATCCATCATCCTCTGGAATGTTGCCGGGGCCCCATGTAAACCAAATGGCAACACCGTATACTGAAATAAGCCCTCTGGGGTTGAAAAAGCTGTCTTTTCCCTTGCTTGACTAGTGAGAGGCACCTGCCAATACCCTTTCGTTAAATCAATTGTAGTGAGATAACATGCTTTTCCTAGCCTTTCTATCAATTCATCTACTCTAGGCATTGGGTAGGTGTCAAATTTGGAAACACAATTAAGCTTACGAAAGTCATTACAGAACCTTAATGAACCATCCGGCTTTGGAACAAGCACGATTGGACTGTTCCACTCACTTTGTGATTCCTCAATTACCCCAAGCTTTAACATTTTTTCTACCTCCAGTTTAATAGCCTTTCTACGAGCCTCAGGGACCCTATAGGGTTTAAGGCAGACCTTCTTCCCTGGTTCTGTTATTATGTCATGCTTAATAACATTAGTTTTTCCCGGTACCACAGAAAATACCTCTTTGTTTATTCTAATAAAATCCTTGACCTCTCGCTTCTGATGTACAGATAGGGTTTCTGATATATTTACCTCTGGTTCAGTGACAGGGAGTTCTGTAGGTTTTAAGGCAATTAAAACTTTCCTATCTTTCCAAGGTTTAAACAGATTTATATTATATATTTGCTCAGGTTTCCTTCTCCCTGGCTGACTTACTTTGTAATTAACATCACCCACTTTCTCAATTATCTCATATGGGCCCTGCCAAGTAGCCAAGAATTTATTTTCAACTGTAGGGACCAGAACTAACACCCTATCCCTAGGTTGAAACACCCTGGCTCTAGCATTACGGTTGTAGCTGTACTTTGTGCTTCCTGTGCTTTTACCATATGTTAACTTACAATGGGCATGACAGCTTCCATACAATCCTGCATTTGGGAAATATGTTCAATAATACTTTGATAAGGTGTTGTCTCTTGCGCCCAAGTCTCTTTAACTATATCTAGTAATCCCCTGGGATGCTGCCCATATAACAGTTCAAATGGGGAAAAACCTGTAGAAGCCTGGGGAACCTCCCTGATAGAGAACATTAAATAGAGTAACAGAAGGTCCCAATTTCTCCCATCTGTGTCAATTACCTTTCTTAGCATACTTTTGAGAGTTTTGTTAAACCTTTCTACTAAACCATCATTCTGAGGGTGATATACTGAGGTCCTTAGTTGTTTTATGCCAAACAACTTACACAATTCTTTTGTAACCCTGGACATAAATGGAGTTCCTTGGTCTGTCAAAATTTCCTTAGGTATCCCGACCCTGCTAAACATTAGCATGAGTTCTTTTGCTATGGACTTTACAGAGCTGTTACGAAGGGGAACTGCCTTAGGATAGCGTGTAGCATAATCAAGGATTACCTGTATATACTGATGTCCTCTAGCAGATTTAACCAGCGGACCCACCAAGTCCATAGCAATTCTTTCAAAAGGCACATCAATTATAGGCAAGGGCACTAAAGAATTACGAAAATCTTTAGCAGGAGCTGTAAGTTGACACTTAGGGCATGAAGCACAATAATCCTTGATGGCTACAAATATCCCTGGCCAATAAAACCTTCTAAGAACTCTCTCTTTGGTTTTCTCAACTCCCAAATGCCCCCCTAGAATGTGGTTATGTGCAAGCTTTAATACAGTGTTTCTAAAAGTCTGGGGCACCAAAAGTTGTTTAACAATGTCTGTTCCTTTCTTCTCTACACGATATACCAAATCATTAACTGCTTCAAAATAAGGATAGGATAATACATTTCCTGGCTGTGTCACAACATCATTTATAACTCTGATATTATTTCTTGCCTCTACCAATGTTGGATCCTCCCATTGGGCTTTTTTAAAATTACCAGGGCCACCAACCAGATCGATCAAATCATCAATATTTTCCGAGCTAGTACTTGGTACTTCATTACTCTGAGAATGTTGATCACCTATTAATACAGGCATAGGGCAATAAATCTTATTTTTCTCCTTTTCAATGGAACCCCCTTCAAAATCAGTTTCAGAGAAAGGAAATACATAAATATCAGAAGTTTGACATATTTCTGGAGATTCCCATACCTCCAGAAATTTTGGAAAATCTCTCCCTATCACCACCTCATGGGCTAAATTTGGTACTACACCCACACAATATTTTAATTTACCACACTGAGTTTCAATCTCCACCTCAGCTGTAGGATATTCCCGTTTATCTCCATGAACACAGATAATTCCCATTTTTTCCCCATAATCTAATACTGCATCTGGTACTAAAGATTTAGCCACTAGTGTGACCATACTTCCTGAATCAAGCAAAGCCCTAGACACTTTACCATTAACCGTCACAGTACACCAATGGGAATCATTATTAACAGAGCTGTTGCTATTAGACAATAGTGAATGTGCAACATTACAGTCCATAAATTCATCTTTATCACAGTCTCTAGCAATATGCCAAACCTCATTACATTTAAAACATCTTACAGGTTGGTTATATTTAAATGTTTCCTTAATTCCTGGGGAAATGTCTCTGGTGTTTTGCCTATACACCTGCTGCTCTCTTATCCCCTTTATCCCCTGAACAGTCTTACCAGTTCTTGTAGAGCTCTGGGACTTGGGATTGTGGGGCTGATCCATTGAAGATTGTTGCAAAACTTCTCCTGAAGCTATAAATCTTTCGACCAATACAATCAACTGATCTGCTGTTTGAGGATCACCTTGATTAACCCACCGCCGCAGGGAAGCAGGTAATCCACGCTGAAACCGGTCCATCACCAGTAGTTCCACTATTTTGGTAGCCAAATTAACCTCTGGTTGCAGCCACTTCCTGGCAAGGTGTATAAGGTCGAACATCTGGGATTTTGCAGCATTATGAGATGAAAACATCCAGGAATGGAATCTTTGTGCACGGACTGCCGATGCCACCCCCAGGCATGCAAGGATTTCTGCTTTCAATTTCTCATAGTCACTGGCTTGTGCTGGCTCTAAATCAAAGTAGGCTTTCTGAGATTCACCACTAAGAAATGGCGCAAGTATACTCGCCCACTCAACTGTCGGCCATTTTTCTCTTTCTGCTGTGCGTTCAAATGCCAAAAGATACGCCTCAACATCATCAGCTGCTGTCATTTTTTGCAGATAATGACTAGCCCGTATTACTCTGGAACCTTGGCTGCCACCAACATATTCAGAGTTCAGTTTTTCTGATATGGCTTGAACCTCTCGTTGCAGAGTTTGTGTAGCACTTTGTTGCTCTTCCCGGGTCTTCCTGAATGTCTCAGCTTGCACAGCAGCCATCTCTTGTATCAACAATTCAGTGTTCTCATTCTGTGATTTAGCCAGCAGCATAGCACTCTCTGACTGGGCCAAGACCAACTGTTGCAGTGCTGCACTATTTTCAGCAGCTTTTCTGTTAGTCTCCTGCTGTATAGCATTAGAATGGATCAAAGCTTTAATGACTTCCTCCATGTTGCTTGCAGATTATTATGCCCACAGACATACAACGTGGTTGCCCGCATTCTCCACCAAGTGTAACAGGAACACTTTTAACCACGGTCTTCTAGGGCACAAATGCAGCACAGGACAGTCCACTGTAGTTTAAAAGGCTTTATTTTTCACAGCAATAACAAACAGGCAGTTCATTTTCAAAAGAGGGAAATCCTTCCTCTGCAGCAAAGTTAAGTACTTTTAAATGTGTCCCAGCACTTCACAGCATTCCACAAGTGCTTTGTAAAAATAATGTCCTTTTACAGTTCACAGGAACAAAAGTCTTTTACACAGTGTAACAAACACACACACCAGCTTCTGTAGCTGTGTAACTCTCTCCCAAAGCCTAAGTGAGGCTGCTATTTAAACCCTCACAACTTCTAATTAGCCACACCTGTGATTAGCTGCTGGACAGCTTCGCAGCTGTCTGGGATAATGGCCCACCCTCTCTCCAATTATCCCAAACCCCAGGGACCCAGAACACAGTTTATCAATTGCATAATCAAATACACACTCTTTCTCCCTGGGATTTTAACTGAAAGGAGAAATAGCATGTACAATGCTTGGTCATAAATATCTTCCATTTATAACCAGGCCTTGCTTTCTGTCACAGTGCGTTAACCAAAAAAATAATAATAATAATACAGAAAATAAAAATCCAACCAGTAACCCTATCCTAAAACTAAAGTCAACATATATAAAGCCCACCCTTACAAAAACCCTATAATAACACTAAAACCTATGCTAATAATTGCCCTAAAAAGGGCATTTGCCCGGGAATGCTCTAATTGAGTTGATTATCTCTTTTGCCTCCAAAATACCCTATACTAAAACCAAAGTAAACCCCCACTCCCCCCAAAAAGATTATTTGCTAAAAAATAAAACAAAACCTTATTCTAAAAAAAGATGCCCTGAAAAGGGCATTAGTGATTAAAGGAATAGTCTAGTCTCTTGCTATCTTTATTTGAATGTAAGCTTAGGATTTTATCACATTTTTGGTTCAGCACCTGGGAAACGCTTGCTTATTGGTAGTTACATTTAGACACCAATCAGAATGTGCTACACAGGTGCTAAACCAAAAATTGGCCGGCTCCTATGCTTACAATCTTGCTTTTTCAAATAGAGGTACCAAGAGAATGAAGCAAAATTGATATTAGGAGTGAATTAGAAAGTTGCTTAAAATTACCTGCTCTATCTGAATCATGAAAGTTTAATTTTGACTAGACTTGTTTTTTAGCAAAATAGCTGAAAGGAATAAACAACTATCCTAAACTAATCCCCCCCCCCAAAAAAAAAAAAAAAAAAATCCCTAAAGCTAAACACCCAAAAGTAAGTACTTGAATCCGGCTTCTTAGAGGGGCAGTCCACACACTAAAGCTTGAATGTGAGGTTCCCTTATATTTCTATTGGCTTATTTTCAAATCCAAATTCATATCAGCCAATAGAATGAAAGCTTTTTCTATTGGCTGATTTATATTTGGATTTTAAAATCGGCCATATATACGCAAGGGCATCACTATATAAGAGGGAAACTCGCATTCAAGCTTCAGTGTGTGGCAGTGACGGCATGACGAGCACATCGAACAGAAGATAAGAAGAAAAGACAAAGCATCGGATGGAAGAAGATGGGTTGGATGGAAGACAAAAGCCCCAGCGGATCACTGCCATGGATAAAACTGGAAGAGGAGCAGCAGCCCACCTAGTCTGGTGATGAGAAACTTTGGTGGGGTTTAGCGTTAGGGTTTTTTTTGCATTTTTTTGTTAAGATAGACTTTTTTTAGCATAGGATTATTTGAGATATATTATTTTTTTTAATTTTTTTTACAAGTAAAAGAGCTGTTCACTTTAGGGCAATGCCCTACAAAATGCCCTTGTTAGGGCATTTTTTTAAAGATAGGGTTATTTTTTATGAAAAGTAAAATAGCTGATCGCTTTAGGGCACTGGTTTTCAAAGCTGTCCTCAGACCTCCCTAACAGGCCACATTTTGAGGCTATCTGGAATGAGCACAGGTGAAATAATCAGCTGATTAGTAAATATGGTTATTTTACCTGCTCTCACCCAAGGTAATCCCTGAAACCTGGCCTGTTGGGAGGCCTGAGGGCAGGTTTGAAACCCAGTGATTTAGGGCAATGCCCTTCTTAGGGCATTTTTTTTAGGATAGGATTTTTTTTACAATAGGGTTTTTATGAAAAGTAAGAGCTGATCACTTTAGGGCAATTTTTGGTGTAGGTGATTTTAAAAGATAGGCTTTTTGTGTGTGGGGGGGGTTACTTTGTTTTTAGTATAGGTTCTTTTTAATGCAAAAGAGCTGTTTACTTCGACTAGGGCACTGCCCAACAAATGCTCCTTTTTAGAGTATGTTTTAGTGTTACTAATTAGTTTTTGTTTTTTTTATTTGGGGTGTGATTTTTTTTAAAGTGACTTTAGTTTTAGGATAGGCCATACTATTTATTTTTTTTGGTAGTGTTTTTTTTGTAATGCTAGTATTTTTTAATTTTTGTACGGTTCTTGCGGGGTTAACTGTTAGGGAGTTAAGTAGTGTAAGCGTTGTTTGTGATGGGGGGTTGAGTTTAGGGCTCTTGCGGGGTTAGCTGTTGTGAGTAAAGTAGTGTAAGTGTGGTTTAGGGGTTAAAAGGTTAGGGGGTTTATTCTGATGGGATTTGGGGCGATTAAGGGGTTAATAAAATAGGGGGTGATTAGGTTAATAGGCTATGGAAGATTAGTGGTTAATAGTGTAGCTGTGTTAGGATGTGCTAGGGGTTAGGGCACATAAGGGTTTAATAGTTTAGAGCAGTATTATATGGATATACAATGTTTAAATTATATGCATTTTCTTGTATAATTACCCATTCCCCAGTTTTGCATAACCGACAGTTATTTTATTATACTGTTTACCTCTGATTATCTTGTATATAAGCTACTGAAGACTGCCCCCTTATTTCAGTTCTTTTGACAAACTATATGACACACATGAACTAGCCATGTCTAGCTGTGAAAAACTGTCAAAATGCACTGAGATAAGAGGCTGCCTTCAAGAAATTAGCATATGAGCCTACCTAGGGTTAGCTTTCAACAAAGACTACCAAAAGAACAAGGTAAATTGAAAAGTTGTTTAAAATTACATCCCCTATCTGAATCATGAAAGTTTAATTTAGGCTATACTGTCCCTTGAATATGCTTTTTTCTAACTATAATTATGTTATAAAAGCCAGTAGCCAAAATTTGAAATATTTACATAATGGCCTTTGTTTAAATGTGCAAAGTAAAAGATTATGCAGTTATGTGACACTAATATAATTATGTTTAGAAAAATAAATATTTGTTTAGAACAAAGAAAAAAAGCTGTTTAAAATCTATATAATACTTAAAATAATATGAATTATACTAAAAATTGCAGAAAGTTTAACCCCTTAAGGATCAGACCATCGTTCAATTCTCTTACCCAAAGGGACAGTCTAGTCAAAATTAAACTTTCATGATTCTGATAGGGCATGACATTTTAACCCCTTAATGACAGAGGACGTACCAGGTACGTCATTGAAAAAACTTCCCTTAATGACAGTTGACGTACCTGGTACGTGCTCTGTTGTCTTTAGTGCTGGAAGCGATCATGATCGCTTCCAGCTGCTTACAAGGGATTGTAGTGATGCCTCAATATTGAGGCATCACTACAATCCCCCATTTTACATACCGATGCAGAAAGGGCCACTCTGTGGCCCCATCTGCATTGGCTATGTATTTATTCAAAAGTGTTGGCGGATGGGAGCTGCATTAACTTAGCCTTACATCTAGATCTTACTATTTAACCGATCTCTCCTTCTCATAATATGCTGCCGGTCCGGCGGTTGCGGCGCAGGGGGGTGGGGGGTGGGTGCGCGCGCACGCCTAATTTACAGCCCATTGAAAAAAACAACCGATCGATCTAGATGCAGTGGCATCTCGGTTGTTTAATAAGGGATCTGGGAGGGGGAGGGTTGAAGATTATTTAGGGGGGCCAGCTACACTACAGAAAAATATTTTATATTTAAAAAGTAAAAAAAAAACTATTTTGGGGGGAAAATTGGGTACTGGCAGACAGCTGCCAGTACCCAGGATGGCGGAAAATAGACAGAGGGGGAGGGTTAGAAAGATGTATGGGGGGATCAGGGAGGTTGTGGAGTAAGGGGGGATCTATCACTGCAGACTTTATGCAAAAAAATAAAAAAAAAATAAAAAAAATATTTTTATTTCAATACTGGCAGACTTTCTGCCAGTACTTAAGATGGCGGTGACAATTGTGAGGTGGGGAGGGAAGAGAGCTGTTTGAGGGGGGTCAGGGGGGGATCAGGGGGTGGGATGTGTCAGGTGGGAGGCTGATCTCTACACTAAAGCTAAAAATTAACCCCACAAGCTACCTAATTAACCCCTTAACTGCTGGGCATATTACAAGTGTGGTGCGCAGCAGTATTTAACGGCCTTATTATTACCAAAAAGCAACACCAAAGCCATATATGTCTGCTATTTCTGAACAAAGGGGATCCCAGAGAAGCATTTACAACCATTTGTGCCATAATTGCACAAGCTGTTTGTAAATAATTTCAGTGAGAAACCTAAAATTGTGAAAAATTTAAGTTTTTTTTTTTTTATTTGATCGTATTTGGCGGTGAAATGGTGGCATTAAATATACTAAAATGGGCCTATATCAATAATTTGGGTTGTCTACTACACTACACTAAAGCTAAAATTAAACCTAAAAGCTCCCTACAAGTTCCCTAATTAACCCCTTCACGGCTGGGCATAATACACGTGTGGTGTGCAGCGGCATTTAGCGGCCTTCTAATTACCAAAAAGCAACGCCAAATCCATATAGGTCTGCTATTTCTGAACAAAGGGGATCCCATAGAAGTATTTACAACCATTTATGCCATAATTGCACAAGTTGTTTGTAAATAAATTCAGCGAGAAACCTAAAGTTAGTGAAAAAAATTGTGAAAAAGTGAACAATTTTTTTTATTTGATCGCATTTGGCGGTGAAATGGTGGCATGAAATATACCAAAATGGGTCTAGATCAATACTTTGGGATGTCTTCTAAATATAAATATATACATGTCAAGGGATATTCAGGGATTTCTGAAAGATATCAGTGTTCCAATGTAACTAGCGCTAATTTTGAAAAAAAGTGGTTTGGAAATAGCAAAGTGCTACTTGTATTTATGGCCCTATAACTTATAAAAAAAGCAAAGAAGATGTAACCATTGGGTATTTCTAAACTCAGGACAAAATTTAGAAACTATTTAGAATGGGTGTATTTTGGTGGTTGTAGATGTGTAACAGATTTTGGGGGTAAAAGTTAGAAAAAGTGTGTTTTTTTTCAATTTTTTCCTCATATTTTATATTTTTTTATAGTAAATTATAAGATATGATGAAAATAATGGTATCTTTAGAAAGTCCATTTAATGGCGAGAAAATATGTGTGGGTACAGTAAATGAGTAAGAGGAAAATTACAGCTAAACACAAACACTGCAGAAATGTAAAAATAGCCATTGTCATTAAGGGTAAGAAAATTGAAAAATGGTCCGGTCATTAAGGGGTTAAACAACTTTCCAATTGACTTTCATTATTAAATTTGCTTTGTTCCCTTGATGGTATTTTTGAAAAACTAAACCTAGGCTCAAACTTTGTTTTTTAATTTGGGGTGTAATTTTTTTAAACTGACTTTAGTTTTAGGGTAGGCCTTACTGGGGTTTTTTTTTTTTTTTGGTAGTTTTTTTTTTTTAATGCTAGTATTTTTTTATTTTTTGTAACTTATGGGGAGTTAGGGAAGGGTTCTTGCGGGGTTAGCTGTTACAGAGTTAGTGTAGGTGTTGTTTGTGATGGGGGGGTTGTGGCGGTTTAGGGGTTTAAATGTTAGGGGTTAATTGTGATGGGGGGCTGTGGTGGTTTAGGGGTAATTAGGTTAGGGGGTTTATTGTGATGGGAGTTGGAGCGATTTAGGGGTTAATAAAATAGGGGGTGATTAGGTTAATAGGCTATAGCAGATTAGCGGTTAATAGTGTAGCTGTGTTTGGATGTGCTGGGGGCTAGGGCACATAAGGGTTTAATAATTTAGAGCAGTATTGTATGGATATACAATGTTTAAATTATATGCACTTTATTGTATAATGCATATTTTAAGTATTGTATAGATTTTAAAAAGCTGTTTTTTTTTAATGTTTTTTTTTTTTTTTTAAACTTAAAGGGATATTAAAGTCAAAATTAAACTCTGATTCAGATAGGGCATGTAATTTTAAACATCTTTCTAATTTACTTTTATCATGAAATTTGCTTTGTTCTCTTGGATCAGCACCATCGCTGGCGCTCTCTGCATCGGATGCTTAAAAAAGGTTATTGCAGGATACCTCAATATCGAGGCATCGCTATATATACACATACACTCAGTGTATATTAAACACTTGCCCCCGGCATGAAGATGTTAACAGTGTGGTAACCCTTTTGTGGGTGGCTAAACATAAAGTTATATGCAAGTAATATTGCAATGATAAAATAATTATGTCTTCCAAATAAGCTGTTGTGCACTGGCTTGATTGACAGGAAAACATTTTTACATTATGTATTTACCAAACAGTGCCTATCCTAAGTGCTATACATGTTTTGGTAATGATATGTTACCTAATAAGATTTGCTATTTGGTTATTAGATTTACTTTCAAATTTAAATCAGCCATAAGGGATAAACCTCCTATTACGTCCTACGTTCTAAACTACTAAAATAAAACGCAACACAACTGCTTGGGGAAAAGACCGGTCACGGTCGCGTTTATTAAATAAACCAAATTTAATTCTGCCTAAATTAGCCAATACTTAGGCAGCTCATTTCAACTTCTCAATGAACTTGTAACAAGTTCATTCCAGTTGGTGGCGGCATCTTCTTCTAACTAACTAACTAACTAACTAACTAACTAACTAACTAACTAACCCCTACTGATTGCCGGTCAAGGCCCCTCCGATGTCTGCAGCGTGGCACAGGGTTGCGCACGCTCATTGGCACAGCGAGAGAAATTTGTTACAAAGAGCTCTTCGGCCTGCAGCTCTTTAAAGGGAGAGGAACCCCTAAGCCGGCACTTAGTGGGCGACACCTCCCCCTGTGTTCGGGCCGTCACTCTGCTCTCTCTGTGCCCGCTCCCAGGGCCTTGACCGACCACCACAAGAGAACATTAACTCTCGCCGCCACCCTTAACCAACATAGCCCTTAAATAACTTTAACAATATATAACTCAGAACAATTATACAAAACTTTTTTTTTTTTTATATATATAACCACGGTCAGATACCAACCATAGCTTGAACTTCAACAAAGTTAACTATTGAAATTGACAACTTTCAATTTAAACAACCAATGAGATGGCTTTCCTAAGGTTAGCCAGAAAAATGTCCAACCCGGCGTCCGCCAGGTGAACCCCATCCGGTCGTTAAAGGGCCTCTTTGTCGGCCGTGATAGCACCATGCCTGATGACAAAACCTGCCACGTCCGTGACCGCTCTTCCCACTTCCCTGTTCCCTTTCTTGTGGACATTATACGCTGCCCTCTGCATGACGATGTGATGCCACCGCAGCCGTACAACCACGTTTGACCATCCAATCTGCACGTCCTGGAGCCAAGTACACACCCATTTTATGTCCGCAATCATAATCCGTATCAAATCCAACACCGAGATGGATCCCAGGTCGTTCCCCCCCCAAATGCACAACAATCACTTGAGGCTTTCCCCACCTCCTATGCGCATCCTGTAACAATGAGGGGAGCTCACTCCAATAATCCACACGCGCACTGGGGTCCTTACTTTACCTAAAACAACATGGATGGGGACAATGAAATGCTGCCATATGACTACCAGTAGGCCTCCCCCCCCTCCCGGCCGGGAAGGTGACGGAGAGGCCCCAACCAACCCCGCCCCCAACTACTAGTCTTTCAGAGGGCGAATGTAGCCCCTATAGCGCTCTGACTTCCACCGCCCCAGTTTCTTAATGACCGCCTTAGATGACCCACTAGCCGCTGTGCTAGTCGCCGCCCCGATCCTAAACGTATGCGGAGCAATCTTAGAAGGATCCAATCCCGCCGCCACCACCTTGGCTAGCACTCTGCGGAACTAGAAAGCCGAAAGTGAGCTACCGTCCTCGTGAACGAGAAACTGCTGCGCTCCCTTCGAGCGAATGAGGCAGTACTCCGCCACGCTCCGAACCGGACAGCAGTCCTGTAATTCGTGCCTGGCTAAAGGTAACCAAGCCCCCTTTCCATCCTGATCTGTCTTGGATCGCGGAATGAGCAGGAGTACACCTTCTTCTGAGGCCCTCACATGCTCCATTTTAATTCCGCCTGCCTCTCCCTTTGTAGAAGCGGAAACCACCTCTCCTATTCCGAGCGCCCCCGCAAACGCCAGCGCGAAAGCAGCCCGAAACAAACAAGCCTCGTAAGCTGAGCTACATACAGCCCCCAGCTTCCCCACCATCAGCCGCAACCTATCTGACGTGATTGGTTCCCTTTGATCCTTGAGAGGTGGGGCCAGCAGGCCCCACCCCTTCAAGATCTGCCTTACTAAGAAAGCATTAGTGTAATCTGCAAAACCCAAGGCTTTGTTGAAAAACGACAATGCCGCTAACCTGCTGAGCGTTGACAACCTAGACACACCCTCTAGCTTCAGACATGCCAACCATTCTAAAACGTGTACCTGAGACGCCTGATGGACTTAGAAACCCTTTTGTTCACTGAAGCGCTCCCACGCCTTCCAGTGCGACATGTACGTCGCCCACGTCTTAGGTGCGAGCGAAGCCCTGATTAGGGGGAGAATGGTCTCCCAACCTCCGCCAGCTGCCAAAGAAAAGGAGGGCATGTTAGACCCTCCGCCGCTGCCCTCGGGGCCACCCTCCTGAACTGATCCCATTGAAATCTAGATAGGGCATCTGCTATAACATTGCTAACCCCTGGCATGTGTCGAGCTGTGAAGCGAACATTAAGCTGCAAACACCGCAAGACCAAGTGTCGTAGGTAGGTTACCACCACCGGCGAAGCTGCAGACAACCTGTTTATGGCGTACACAACGCTCATGTTGTCTGACCAGAATATTACCGAACGATTGGCCAGCCTCTCCCCCCACAGCTCGACTGCAACGACTATAGGGAAAAGTTCCAGCAGTGCTAGATTACGCGTAAGACCTGAGGCAAACCAGTCCTCCGGCCATGCTTCCGCACTCCAATCCCCGTCCAAATAGGCCCCATAGCCAAGCCCCCCCGCTGCATCCGTGAACAGATGCAGGGCTTGGTTGGAGATGGGCCCAGCCCTCCAAAGGCAGACCCCGTTAAAATGAACCAGGAACTTCTCCCAAACTCTTAGGTCGTCCCTCATCTGGTCCGTCACCCGGCGCCTATGACTATACCCCCGAGGCCCTTTCAATTGGGCCTCCAGCCTGCGGTTGAAGACCCTCCCCATGGGGATAGCCCTGCCCGCAAAGTTAAGGAGGCCCAGCAGTGATTGCAGCTCCTTGATGGAGATGTACTCTGTGCGGCCCGCAGATTGAACCGCCTCCAGGAGGCGGTCGACTTTATCTTTCAGGAGCCTGCATAGGGATTCTACGGTGTCAATCTCTATGCCCAGGAATGTCAGGCAAGTGCATGGGCTTTGAGTTTTTTTGCCCGCAAGCGGGACCCCAAAATCGGCCGTAGCATCTTGCATTACCCTCATCAACCTGGCACACTCGTCGCTACCGGCCCCCCCTACCAGCAAGAAATCATCTAGATAGTGGGCTACAGCCCCACCCCCAGATGCCTCCTGTACTACCCAGTGCAAGAAGGAGCTGAAACACTCAAACAGGGCACACGACAATGAGCAGCCCATAGGCAAGCACCTGTCGACAAAGAATTCACCTTCAAACTTCATTCCCATCAGCCTAAAGGAAGATGGATGAAGCGGGAGCAAGCAGAAAGCCGACTCGATGTCCAGCTTAGCCATCAGTGCCCCCCGTCCCCGGGACCGAACCACCCCCAGTGCTTCATCGAAGGACTGGTAGTGTACCGAGCTGAGGTCTGGGTCTATCGCGTCGTTCACTGATGACCCTTTGGGAAACAAAAGGTGATTAATAAGCCTGAACTTACCCTGCTCTCTCTTGGGCACTACGCCCAACGGAGAGACCACCAGATCTGGTAGAGGCCGTTCTCTGAATGGCCCCACTACCCTCCCTAGTCTCAACTCCTTCGCCAGCTTTTCCTTCACTACGTGAGGGAAGTCATAGGCCGACTTCAAATTACGGTGTACGGATGACCTGGTTACCGGGGTAGTAACTGGTATCCTGAACCCCTCCCTCAGCCCTGACGATAGGATCTCTGCCGCCTCCCCGTCAGGGTACCATGGCGCCATCCTCTCAATTCTAAGTGGAGTTGGGGCCCTTGACCCCAGCCCCCCCTCTACTATTCTGGGAGGGTGCACTTGAGTCCCTCCTTTTCGCACACTCTGACCGAGGGTGTGGTCCGCTGCAAAATTTGCAGATGTGCCAAAAGGAGCAATTCGCTCCCCTGTCACACTGCTTGTCCTGGAATTTCCAGCACTCCCTCCCCCGCCTCTTCTGGCGGGGCAAGGACCGCTGGGTTCCAGGCCTAGCCACCGCTGGTGGCGAATTAGACCTCTCGCGCCCCAATTTGGACCACAGGTGCATATCCTGCGTCCCAAAGTGCAATATGGGATTGCCGACCATTTTCTTGCGGAATGCTACATCGTAATCCCGCCATGCGCCTTCTTTAAATCTCTTGTAAATATTGCCAATAGTGTCCTGATATTTTTAAAGAGGTTATGCCCCTAAGTCGGCCACCTATCCACGTAGCAAGACGCCAATAACCTATAACCTGCTTGCCACTCCTCGTACGTCTCCTGACACCTCCTGTATCTTTTTGATCGCTTTCGCTTTCAGGTGCCCATATAGCGAGTGGACCAGACACGGGTACGAATCCCCGTGCACCGTCACTTTCCGAGGAGCTACCTGGCCTGCCGATACTACTGCTGCCTCCGAAACCAGGGTTAAAGAATTGCCCTCAACTACGCCCTGTGCGCCAGCTTTTGCCTGAACCTGAGCTGCCACCAACTTCTTTATCATCCTAAACATCTGTTGCTGCCCCTTACCCACTAAACCCAGCCCTGCCTCACTATCAGAGCCTGAGTCACTAGAGGAAGAACCCATGTTCGTGTGTGTGATGTCAGTGATGGTGCACTCACCGGACTGCGGTAGCATCTGCGATGCTCCCTCAGATGATGGTAGCTGCACCGTAGCAGATGGTGTTGAAGGTCCTGCAACTGCTCCAGATGTTGAAGACCCCCCAATGGCTCCAGAAGCTGCATTCTGGCTGCTTGTACCAGCCTGCATCCTGCGTTCTTCAACTGTAGAAACCTGGGAAGAAAAAACAGACTGGGGAGTACTCTGAGCGGCAATGAGGGCCCCAGATGGGGAACTGCCCTCCCCTTCACCAACCCTTGCCCTCTCATTCACCCCCAATGCAGCCACCACAGCTCTCCTAATCAGGTCCTCCTGAGCACCCAATGCCTGACTAACGCACTCTCTCACTTCTCGCTGCACAGTCGCAGCAATCTGGGAGCCATCCATACAATCACACCCCTCGCCTGGCTATGCTGCGAATTCCCTGGGTCACAGGAACCACCTGACCCCTGCCCATTCCTATTAGGCTCCAGCCTTGTTGCAAAACTCTGACCTCTGCCAGCACCTAGCCTGTCTTCCGCTTGCTGACTAGCGCCCCTGAAGCCTATGTCCTGAGAGATACTGGCGTCATTTGCACCCACATTCTGAATTATGTTCCTGCTCATGCCCTGCACCCGCCCGGCCTCCTGACTAGGCCTTGGTGTTACTGCCTCTCTAGCCACAATAATGTTGGCGTCATGTGCGCCTATACCCCTCAACCTAGATACCTCTGCTGACCAAGAATGTCTGAAAGATTGCTGCCCTGAGCTAAAGCAACCCCTGCTGGAGTGACTCCTGCCTGAGTGATGATCGTTTGCTGCCCTGAGCCCGATTGACCCCTGCTGGAGTGACCCCTGTGGTGACGTCATCTGCGGCCCTGCCCATAGCTCCTCTCCAGTCAACTTGCCCCCGACTCATGCACACTTCCTCCTGTACTGCCGGACCCTCGCCTGCCCCCTTGCCCCCTGCGACCGTCGTCGCCACCCAGAGTCTCCCCAACTTACTTGGAGCAACTCCGGTCGGCGTCTCCGGTCCTGAAGCAGGGCGGCGTCTGACTCGCGCGCGACCGCGCTCTCTCCCACAGAAGATCCATCAGAAGGGGAGGAGTCGCGTCGCGCGTCACGTGTGGGGGCGTGGCCACGCCCCGCTGACGTAGAAGGCCCAACGCTCGCCTGGCCTACTAAGCCACCGCTACCACCGGACCCCCAGCTCCATCCCGCCCTTGTAGCGCATCAACCGGCCCCATGTTTGAAGCCAGGGATTGCGCGAGGGCCAGAACGGCGGCCAGAGCACCCGGCGGGAGCGCCGGAACCTGTTGCAGCAATGCTGCAACCTCACTCTCCTGTGCGGTAACGGTCCTCTCGCCTGTCAGAGCCCTAGCCGAAACCTGGGCTATCTCAGTGCTAACCCCTCCTTGTGCTGCCCTAGGCTCTCTCCCCCCGGCCCTAGCGCCAGCCCTAGCCCCACACCTGCTCTTAGGGGGAAAACTCAACTCCCTTCTTGCAGTCTGCCTAGCAGCAATAGAGGGCCTACTGGACACCCTAGTTTGGGGGGTTGGGGGTACCACATTTTCAGGATCTGATGTTCCTTTTTCTCCTCCAGGTCTCTTTCTTCTTGAAGGCTCCACCACCACATCCCTGTACCTCCTGGGAGGCAAAGAAGTCCGCCTGGTACGCTTCATGACAACTGAGGCCTAAAATGGAAGAAGACCAGCACTGCAGAAAATTCTCCTTGAAGTCTGGAGGCAGGAAGAGGCCGGATCCACTGGAACAGGACCCTATAAAGGCAAGAGGTACACCCGCCCACCCACTTGCAACATTGTAACATACACACACTCTAGAACCCTCCAGACTTAAAGTCAGCTATCCCTTAATTTTGCTACAGGCCCACTAGAGGGCCCTCCACTTCCAATAGAATGAAAGCTGATGACTGCTGCTTCTTAACTCTCTGCTGTGAGCTCTCTCTTGTGAACCTATTGGATATTACTTTTAAACACTACAGAAATAAAGTGTGTACAGTCTGAATCATCCTTCCTGGAACATGGCAGCAGCCTACAATAGAGTTTTTATTAAGACAAGAAAATACAACTGTCACACAGCAAAGATGGTACAACTCTATTTTATTGTAGAGCATGGAAATATACATCTGGTAGCATTGATCTCACTAAATAACTGCGACACAGAAAAACAGGCCTAAGCCCCACCCCGGCCGGTGACATCACTTCCCACTCATCACATCTTCCCCCTTTTCAAAGGACAAGTCATACATTTTTTTTTTTCATTTGAATACAACAAATAAAGTATACAAAAAGCATACAACAACAATTTTGAACAGTATATAACAAGTAACACGTTAAAGAGAATATTTGTATAAACAACATGAATTACATCCTGACTTCTACATCTTGCTGAGGGGAAGGCACCCGTCTTAAAACAGGGGATCCCACCGACGGTGGTACTGAGGCATCCAGTTCCAAACTCTCAGGTATAGGCTGAAGATGTTTTTGATTACGGCGTGTAACTGCCCCCCCCCATCAGTAAGGACTACATAAGACCTTGGTTCTGGAGAGCGTCCAATTACTGTAGCAGGCATCTTCCATTTCTTCTCATCATCCAGTTTAATTCTGACACTTTGCCCCGAAATTCAGGTCCTGCAGGGGCCTCACAGAATGTCTCCTGTCGTAGAAGAATCGATGGCCCCTTTCTGCCTCTTCATCCCTCCTAAGGACTTCATCCCGAGGAATAGAGCTAGTTGGCTGGAAGACACCCACAAAGGGTAAGGTGTTGCGAATCTGGCGTCCTAGCATCAGCTGTGCCGGGTTAAACCCTGTGGCTTGAATGGTAGTTGCCCTATAGGACGAGGGCCAGGTACGGCTCAGATTGCTTCAAAATGAATTTAGTTGTTTGAACCGCCCTTTCAGTCATTCAGTTAGCTTGCAGGTAATGTGGACTTGACGTGGAATGTATAAAATCATATTCTCTGCTGAAAGAACTGAACTCTGTTGAAGCAAACTGCATTCCGTTATCACTCACCAACTCCATTGGTATGCCCCACCGGGCGAACAAGCTCTTGAGAAGAGTGATAACAGCTTGACTTGTGATTTCATTCAAAGGTGCAATTTCCAAATACCTGGAATAGTAGTCGATCACGACTAGGAACTTTTCCCCGTGCAGTTCGCACAATTCAGCAGCTATTTTCTGCCACGGGCCTGCAGGCAGCGGAGTAGAAATCAAGGGCTCCCTTCTCTGAGCAGTCCGGCGTTCCCGGCAAAAGGCACATTTAGACACATGACTTGCAATGTCGGAACTGATCCCAGGCCACCATACAGCCGTAGCTGCCCTTTCTCTGCACTTTGTAATGCCTAAGTGGCCATCGTGAATCCTGTTTAACATCTCCTGCCTCATGCTGACAGGAATAACAATGCGGTCCTGGAACAGCACCAACCCATCCAGCTCCGTGAGCTGTGACCTCTCTGACTGGTAAGAACTTAGACATCCAGGCTGCCCAACTCTTGGGCCAACCTTCTTTTATGTACTTTATAACTTCTTGAAGGTCTGTATCTAAATATGTCTCTTTCTTTATTTGTTCTAGTTTCCCTGAAGAAATGGGTTTGGAGGCCAGAACTGAATCTAAATATACTTTCACATCCGATCCCGTTGATAACTCTTCAGCAGCAGCCAGCGGGAGCCTGGATAGTGTATCTGCCACAACCAGTTGTTTCCCTGGCACATGCACTGCCTGAACGTTGAACCTGAGCAGCCTCATTAGAGGTCTCTGGCATCTTAGGGGTGTTTTGTCAATATCATAGGAGTTGATTAGAGGGACTAGCGGTTTATGGTCAGTCTCCAGACTAATTTTCTCTAAACCCACTAGATAACCCTGGAAGCGCTCGCAGGCCCAAACTGCAGCCAGGCATTCTTTCTCAATTTGAGCGTATTTTGACTCAGCAGCCGTCAGTGTATGGGAACAGTAGGCGATGGGCTGTCGTTTGTTTTCATTCAGGTGCAGGAGGGCGTCCCCTAATCCATAATAACTGCTCGCATCAGCACTAACCACAGTCTTTTTGGAAGGGTCGTAGAACCCCAACACTGGGGAAGACCCCAGCAGGGACTTGACCTGCATAAAAGATTCTTCCTGTGAAGGTCCCCAGACCCAGGCAACCTCTTTCTTTGGCAACTCTGTGATAGGGTGTAGTATTGTGGGTAAATCTGGAAGGAACCTGCCCACATAATTTACAAGGCCCAATATTTGTCTCGGCTTAGAAGGACTTTTCATCTCTTCAATAGCACAAATTTTCTCGGGGTCTGGCTTGATGCCATTCCCATTGATATATCCCCAAAGTAACATAACTCGGCTTTCCTAAAATGGCATTTCTTTGTTTAGCTTCAGCCCGGACTCTCTGATAGTCTGCAGCACACAGCTCAATCGGTGATCATGTTCCTCCAATGTAGACCCATACACCAGGATGTCGTCCATGACAACTGCCGTGCCCACGTGGTCTCTTAGGAGAGAACTCATTTCTCTTTGAAAGATTTCAGGAGCAGAAGATATCCTGAAGGGGAGTCTGCAGAAGCAAAACCGACCTACCGTTGTAATGAAGGTAGTCAGTTTGTGGCACTTTGGATCTAGAGGTATCTGCTAGAAGCCGCTAGAAGCATCCAATGTAGAGAAGAACTTCGCCCCAGCCAATTTCGGAGCTATGTCTTCAAGTGTCTGCAGCACATATCTCTCTCTTTCTTTCTTTCTTTCTTTCTTTCTTTCTCTCTCTCTCTTTCTTTCTCTCTCGCTTTCTTGCTTTCTCTCTCGCTTTCTTGCTTTCTCTCTCGCTTTCTTGCTTTCTCTCTCGCTTTCTTGCTTTCTCTTTCTCGCTTTCTTGCTTTCTCTTTCTTGCTTTCTCTCTCGCTTTCTTGCTTTCTATTTCTTGCTTTCTCTCGCTTTCTTTTTCTCGCTTTCTTGCTTTCTCTTTCTTGCTTTCGCTTTCTCTTTCTTGCTTTCTCTCTTTCTTGCCTTCTTGCTTTCACTCTTTCTTGCCTTCTTGCTTTTTCTCTTTCTTGCCTTCTTGCTTTCTCGCTTTCTCGCTCTCTCGCTTTTTCGCTCTCTCACTTTCTCGCTTTCTTGCTTTCTCTCTTTCTTGCTTTCTCTCTTTCATGCTTTCTCTCACTTTCTCGCTTTCTTGCTTTCTCTCTCTTTCTCGCTTTCTTGCTTTCTCTCTTTCATGCTTTCTCTCACTTTCTCGCTTTCTTGCTTTCTCTCTCTCGCTTTCTTGCTTTCTCTCTCTTTCTTGCTTTCTCTCTCTTTCTCACTTTCTTGCTTTCTCTCTCTTTCTCGCTTTCTTGCTTTCTCTCTCTTTCTCGCTTTCTTGCTTTCTCTCTCTCTTTCTCGCTTTCTTGCTTTCTCTCTCTTTCTCGCTTTCTTGCTTTCTCTCTCTTTCTCGCTTTCTTGCTTTCTCTCTCTTTCTCGCTTTCTTGCTTTCTCTCTCTTCTTTATTTTCAAGTCTACGCAGATGCGTACCTTCCCGTTTTTCTTTGCAACAGGCACAATGGGGGCACACCAGTCAGTTGCTTCAACAACATCTTCAATAACCCCCATATTCTTCATACGCAGAAGCTCCTTCTCCACTTGAGGCATGAGCGGGAACTGAATTCTATGGGGAGTGGTAATGCTGTATGGGACTGCGTCACCTTTAAGTGATATACGGACTGGGTTGCAATTCAGTAGGCCCAATTCACCAAACATATCTTCTGAGATCTCATTCACTCTGGCTACTAGGCCCAAACCACAGGCTGCTTTTCTGCTAAATAAGTTAACACACTGACCTCTAATCACATGCACCCACATGGTGAATTTCCTTTGCTTGTACACGCAGCTGGCAAGAAATTTCTCCGCACAATCAATGCAGCCACCAGTATATGGACTTTTGTTGTAACTTTCACCAGCTGGGGCTGTTGAGGCAGTTTTATGAATGCTGCAAGAGACATTACAGTGATGTTTGCTCCTGTGTCAATCTTAAAGGCAACTTTGGCTCCCATTACAGTAAGAGTAACCCTGCAATCATCTTCTGAACCTGGCAGTTCAACAGACCCCACAAAGGACACTTCTTGACCCTCTTGGTCGCTATCCACCTGCATCTACTTAATATATTCAGTCTTACACACCACTTCAAAATGGCCCATCCTGTTACATTTTCTACTTCTTTTGTCTTTAGCAGGGCATATGACACTCTGATCATGGGCACGGTTGCACCGCGTGCATCGGGCATGCTGCGCCCATCCACTTCTGGGCCTATCTGCTGCCCTTAGTCTACCGCTCACACTGTGCCTTTCACTAGCAGCTTTCCTGAACTGCTGCACTTCATACACAATACTCTCAGACCTCAGATCAGCACTTTGCTTTTTCACCAGTTCACTCATCCTAATAGCCCCATCTAATGTTAAATCAGACTCTAACTGTAGCTTCAGTGAGACTTCAGCATCTGCAATTCCTATGACTATTATGTCTCTGATTTGCTCTTCTTTAGCAACACCAAACTCACAGAATTCAGCTAGTTCATACAGGCTGCGCACAAATGACTCCATAGATTCTCCCACACGCTGAGCACGTTTGTGAAAACAAGCTCTCTCCTGAATCGCATTTCTTTTGGGCACAAAGTGGGCACTGAGTTTATTCATAAGTATTTCAAAGTCAAATTCTTCCCCTTCTTGGAAAGTAAAGGCATTGAACTCCACATCTTTCCCCATAGAGTATAAAAGAGAATGAACTTGTACTTCACCACTCTCCTTCTCCAGCTTGGAAGCAATCCTGAAGCACTGAAACCGCTGACGCCATGTGGGCCAAGCTGCAGGCTGAGAGAAATCAAAAGGCTCAGGTGGGGTAAATTTTGACATCGTCATCGATCAGGAAACAGAAGCACAGGCAAGAACTTCTGACACCATGTCATGAGATGCAGGACACATGCAGGACACAGCAAAGATGGTACAACTCATTTTATTGTAGAGCATGGAAATATACATCTGATAGCATTGATCTCACTAAGTAACTGCGACACAGACAAAGGGGCCTAAGCCCCACCCCCATCCAGCGATGTCACTTCCCACTCATCACAACAACAAATACAGGTAACAGACAAATTAGCAAGTATTTCCACCTACCAATGGAACAGTATATAATGCATAGACAGTATACTCAGTGTTTGTTGTAATAAATATGTGAACACTGTAATCTAACACCCCCACTCAACAACTACTCATTATATTAATCCTATTCGGATCTTAGTTCTAAAAATCTGTTTCCTGTGAGCGGTTTTGTCATAACATCTGCAATCATGTTATCAGCCTCACAGTATGTAAGCATAATCACATTTGTTCAATCAAATCATGAATGTAATGTTGTTAGACATTAATATGCATACGCCTAGATTTAGAGTTTTGTCGGTAAAGACCCGCGTAGCTAACGCTGCTTTTTTTTCCCAGCGCACCCTTAAAGGCACAGTATACACTCATTTTCATATAACTGCATGTAATAGTATCTGTGCATCTTATTCTTTATAATAGTGTCTGATATAAAAACCCAGAATAAAACTATTTAATAACTTACTTATAAGCTTCCAGTTTAGCTCTGTTGAAAAGGTAGCTGGAAAGCCCACTACAAGTGGGAAATAAGACACTCCCCCCTCCCCCTTCTTTTGCATATGAAAAGACCCTTTAAACAAACAGGAGCAAGCTGGAGAAGGTAGCTGACGGTATTCTCATAAAACTTTGGGGCTTGGTTAGGAGTCTGAAAATCACAGCAATGTTATTTAAAAATAAGCAAAACTATACATTTAAAAAAAAAAAACTTTATGGGCTATATAAATAGATCATCTACAAAACATACATGCAAAGAAAAAATGAGTGCATAATGTCCCTTTAAGACAACGCTGGTATTTAGAGTTGTCTAAGTGGCTGCGTTAGGCTCAGAAAAGGGAGCGTTGAGCAGAATTTACCTTCCCTTCAACTTTCAATACCAGCGTTGCTTTCGGTAGCGGTAAGCTGGAAAAACGTGCTCGTGCACGATATCCCCATAGGATACAATGGGGCTGAGCTGGCTGGAAAAAAACCTAATATCTGCAAAAAAGCAGCATTCAGCACCTAGCGCAGCCCCATTGTTTCCTATGGGGAAACATTCTCTAAGTCTGCACCTAACACCCTAACATGAACCCCGAGTCTAAACACCCCTAACCTTACAATTATTAACCCCTAATCTGCCGCCCCCGCTATAGCTGACACATGCATTATATTATTAACCCCTAATCTGCCACTCCGGAAACCGCCGCAACCTACATTATCCCTATGGACCCCTAATCTGCTGCCCCTAACATCGCCGACACATATATTCTATTTATTACCCCCTAATCTGTCCCCCCCAACGTCGCCGCTACCTTACCTACACTTATTAACCCCTAATCTGCTGACCGGACCTTGCCGCCACTATAATAAATGTATTAACCCCTAAACCGCTGCACTCCCGCCTCGCAAACACTATAATACATTTTATTAACCCCTAATCTGCCCTCCCTAACATCGCCACCTCCTACCTAAAATTATTAACCCCTAATCTCCCGCCCGCAACGTCGCCGCTACTATAATAAAGTTATTAACCCCTTAATCTAACTCTAACCCTAACACCCCCCTAAGTTAAATATAATTTTAATTAAACTAAATAATATTCCTATAATTAAATAAATTATTCCTATTTAAAACTAAATACTTACCTATCAAATAAACCCTAATATAGCTACAATATAACTAATAGTTACATTGTAGCTATTTTAGGATTTATATTTATTTTACAGGCAACTTTGTATTTATTTTAACTAGGTACAATAGCTATTAAATAGTTAATAACTATTTAATAGCTACCTAGTTAAAATAAGTACAAAATTACCTGTAAAATAAATCCTAACCTAAGTTACAAATACACCTAACACTACACTATCATTAAATTAATTAAATAAATTAACTACAATTAGCTAAACTAAAATACAATTAAATAAACTAATCTATAATACAACAAAAAAAAACACTAAATTACAAATAATTTTTTTTTTTACAAGAAGTTTAAACTAATTACACCTAATCTAAGCCCCCTAATAAAATAAAAAATCCCCCCCAAAATAAAAAAATGCCCTACCCTATTCTAAATTACAAAAGTAATTAGCTCTTTTACCAGCCCTTAAAAGGGCTTTTTGCGGGGCATTGCCCCAAAGTAATCAGCTCTTTTACCTGAAAATAAAAATACAATACCCCCTCCCCCAACATTACAACCCACCACCCACATACCCCTACTCTAACCCACCCAAACCCCCCTTAAAAAAAAACTATCACTAACCCCCTGAAGATCATCCTACCTTGAGTCGTCTTCACCCAGCCGAGCCAAATTCTTCATCCAAGGTGCGCAGAGGAGGGCCTTCATCCGGTAGAAGTCTTCATCCAGGCGGCGTCTTCAGTCTTCATCCATCTGGAGCGGAGCCATCTTCAAAGGAGCCGACGCGGAGCCATCCTCTTCAACCAATGACTTCCCAACGAATGAAGGTTCCTTTAAGGGACGTCATCCAAGATGGTGTCCCTTCAATTCCGATTGGCTGATAGGATTCTATCAGTCAATCGGAATTAAGGTTGGAATAATCTGTGTGGCTGATTCAATCAGCCAATCAGATTGAAGTTCAATCCGATTGGCTGATCCAATCAGCCAATCGTATTGAGCTCGCATTCTATTGGCTGTTACAATCAGCCAACAGAATGTGAGCTCAATACGATTGGCTGATTCCATCAGCCAATCAGATTTTTCCTACCTTAATTCTGATTGACTGATAGAATCCTATCAGCCAATCGGAATTGAAGGGACGCCATCTTGGATGACATCCCTTAAAGGAACCTTCATTCGTCGGGAAGTCGTCGATTGAAGATGATGGCTCCGCGTCGGCTCCTTTGAAGATGGCTCCGCTCCGGATGGATGAAGATTGAAGACGCCGCCTGGATGAAGACTTCTACCAGATGAAGGACCTCCTCTGTGCACCTTGGATGAAAAATTCGGCTCGGCTGGGTGAAGACGGCTCAAGGTAGGATGATCTTCAGGGGGTTAGCGATAGTTTTTTTTTTAAGGGGGGGTTGGGTGGGTTAGAGTAGGGGTATGTGGGTGGTGGGTTGTAATGTTGGGGGAGGGGGTATTTTTTTATTTTCAGGTAAAAGAGCGGATTACTTTGGGGCAATGCCCCGCAAAAAGCCCTTTTAAGGGCTGGTAAAAGAGCTAATTACTTTTGTAATTTAGAATAGGGTAGGGCATTTTTTTATTTTGGGCGGGATTTTTTATTTTATTAGGGGCCTTAGATTAGGTGTAATTAGTTTAAACTTCTTGTAATGTTTTTTTTATTTTTTGTAACTTAGTGTTTTGTTTTTTTTGTATTATAGATTAGTTTATTTAATTGTATTTTAGTTTAGCTAATTTTAGTTAATTTATTTAATTTATTTAATGATAGTGTAGTGTTAGGTGTATTTGTAACTTAGGTTAGGATTTATTTTACAGGTAATTTTGTACTTATTTTAACTAGGTAGCTATTATACCTAGTTAAAATAAATACAAAGTTGTGTGTAAAATAAATATAAATCCTAAAATAGCTACAATGTAACTATTGGTTATATTGTAGCTATATTAGGGTTTATTTGATAGGTAAGTATTTAGTTTTAAATAGGAATTATTTATTTAATTATAGGCATATTATTTTGTTTAATTAAAATTATATTTAACTTAGGGGGGGTTAGGGTTAGAGTTAGGTTTAGGGGTTAATAACTTTATTATAGTAGCGGCGAAGTTGCGGTCAATTAGGGGTTAATAATTGTAGGTAGGTGGCGGCGATGTTAGGGAGGGCAGATTAAGGGGTAATAAAATTTATTATACTGTTTGCAAGGCGGGAGTGCGGCGGTTTAGGGGTTAATACATTTATTATAGTGTTGGCGAGGTCCGGTCAGCAGATTAGGGGTTAATAAGTGTAGTTAGGTAGCGGCGACTTTGGGGGGCAGATTAGGGGGTAATAAATATAATATAGGTGTCGGCGATGTTAGGGGCAGCAGATTAGGGGTTCATAGCTATAATGTAGGTGGCGGCGGTGTCCGGTCGGCAGATTAGGGGTTAAAAAAATTTTATTAGAGGGTTGGCGATGTGGGGGGGGGGGCTCGGTTTAGGGGTACATAGGTAGTTTATGGGTGTTAGTGTACTTTATAGCACAGTAGTTAGAAGTTTTATATTCCGGCGTTAGCCCATAAAGCTCTTAACTACTGACTTGTTTTGGCGGTAGGAGTCTTGTCAGTAGAGGCTCTACCGCTCAGTTCTTCCAAGACTCCAAATACCAGCGTTCGGCAAATCCCATAGAAAAGATAGGATACCCAATTGACTTAAGGGGATCTGCAGTAGCCTGGAGTCGCGGAAAGGAAGTGAGCGGTAGACCCTTTCCTGGCTGACTCTAAATACCAGCGGGCGGTAAAAAGCAGCGTTAGGACCCCTTAACACTGCTTTTGACGGCTAACGCCAAACTCTAGTTTTTGCATTGATTTTCTCATTGGTTGCAAGTATTTTTTTTTTTATTTTTTTTTCTACATTTATACAGAAGAAAAAAAGACCAAGAAAAGACATACTAATATATTCATAAACATACCTAACAAAAGTAATGTTTAACACCAACCATCCGATGTGACCAAAGGTCCCAAGTCTCAACTAATAAATCCCATTATTTACAAAAATAATTCAGAACCTGATATTAAATGCATATTCTCAGCAGTGAAGGAGATTCCCCTCCATGCCGAATATTTACAAGGAGAGAGAAAGAAAATTGCTCTCACTTCTCCTCCATACCATTCACCCCCTATCCACACCACCCTCATTTGAATCGACAAGCCATTCACCCCTCAACCTACAATTTTCCATATACATTGTTTTTAAAGATTTTGACTACTCGTCTTTGATCTTCATAGTCTAGAGTTTTAATCCACTTCACCCATTTATCAAAGAACCTTTCAATATTGGTTTCAATATTAAACCATGTATCTTGCTGTTCTATAAGAAATTGTTTATGTATACTCTGTTTAAGGGCCCTCAGAGATGGTGCTCTAATACTCTTCCATCCTTTCAAGATAAGATTCCTACCAACTAAAACTACCATTGTTATGAATGTCCTCCATTGGAGATACCTCCCTTCATAGTGGAAGAAAAAAAAATCTGTTCTGCCTGTAGGGTTATTTGGAATTCGTAGATCCTATTAATCCAAAAGTTTACCATTTTCCAGAATTGTTGTATCTTTGGACATAGCCAAAAGCTATGTAGCATATTTGTTCTACTTTGTCGACACTTTGTACAATAGGTTCCTTCCCCTGTCCCTCCCCACTTATCTATCTTCTCCGGTGTAATATATGCCATCCATAAAATCTTTATATGCTGTTCTCGCATAGGCACTGCTAATGTTGCTTCGTCTACCCTTTCCATGCTTTTCAATACAGTCTGTTCTTTGAGGTTTGTGAAATACATTTCTCTCCATTTTACAACTGCTCTATCAAGATATGTTTTATAGTCTATATTATTCATTATATTGTAAAGAAGTGATATTGAATATTTGCCATTTTTGATGGTATTAATTATGGGAGCTAGTGGTGCCAGATCCCATTTATCTCCTTGAATTCGTATTAATTTCTGACAATAATGCCAGATTTGCAAGAAAGAAAAGTAATCTTTGTCAATGAAAATTTATTACTTCAAAGTCCTCGACTTTAATTGTGCCCTGGTTTCTGTTCAGCAATTGAATAAATTTCCTAATCTCGGGCTTCTTAATAAGCAGCGGTAAGTTCTGAAATACATAAAGCAGTTTTAGAAGTGCTATCATCTTAAGCAGATTTATTTTACCTAAAATAGAAAGAGGAAGAGTTGCCCACCTTTTGAGAGTCTCACAGAATTGGTTAACCCCATTACTTATATTCAGCGAATACCATTCTGTTGGGTCATTAGATATCTTAAAACCTAGATATGTTAGAGAATGATTTACTTCCTTGAATGTTTTGGTTTCTGAATCATGTTTTTTTTTTTTTTTTTTAATCCATAGTACTTCTGACTTACTTTTATTGATTCTATATCCGGAGAAGGATCCAAACCTCTCTATGATCTGACAAATGGTATTAAAGTTTTTCTTTTAATTTTTTATAAATACTAACAAGTCATCTGCATATACTGCCAATTGTATGCTCTTCCTACCCAATTCTATCCCCTGAATATCCTTCCTTAATGCAATTAAGAGTGGTTCTAGGGCTATATTAAAAATTAGGGGTGATAATGGACACCCTTGTCTCGTTCCTCTGAGTAAGGAGAAAAATGTAGTTTTATTATTGTTTGACCAATGCCGCCTTTGACTTCCTGTAAAGCAATTCAATCATATCATAAGTTACTTACATAACCAAATTTACTAAGAGAAGACAGAAGGTGATCCCATGTGACTGAGTCAAAGGCCTTGCTGGCGTCCAGGGATATTATAGATAAATCTTCTTTTACTATTTTCTTAGAGTATTTATTATTATACTATTGGTCTACAATTGTTAAAAAGACTTTCCTCAAATTAGTGTTCGAGGAGCGTCTCTTCATAAATCCTGTTTGATCGGGTTGTATAATTGTATCTAGAGAGGCTTGGATTCTTCTTGCCAGTATACTTGTTATGATCTTATAGTCAGGCGTGAAATCAGTCTATAAGAGTCGATTAAATTAGGATTTTTCCCAGGTTTGGGAATTATGATGATTGTGGATTCATTAAAATCTTCTAATGGTTTGAGTTGACCTGTCCAAAATTTGTTCAACAATAAGGTTAAAATTGGGGTAATCTCTTCAATAAGTATTTTATAAAACTCAGACTGGAGTCCGTCCGGGCCAGCTGCTTTATTGTTTGCTAAGTATTTAATTGTTTGCTGTATTTCATTTTCCGTGATAGGTTCATAAATTTTCCCTAAATGGGATGCATCTATTCTACGAGTCACGATTGATTCTCAAAATTTAATATATCCTGAATTTTCAGATCCTGTTGTAGTTTTTTAAAATAGAATTTTCTCTTTTCCTTCCAGCCTGTAAATTTCTATCCACAGGCTTCCCTGTCTCTGATAGATCCAAACTTATCCTGCATCTATCTAAAACCCTATTTAGGGGTAAGATTAAAATCACCTCCTAGAATTATATTAGTATTAGTATTCTTAATTAATTGGTCCTGAAGTTTCTGCCAGAATCCTGCATTTTCTTCATTTGGACCATACATGTTACAAATGAAAAATTTCTTATCCCTAATTTCTACTTCCACTAAAATATACCTGCCCTCCTCATCTGTCACTATATTCCCTATTTTGTAGTCTAGTGTTTTATTAAACAAGATGGCAACTCCTCTTTTCCTTTGATGTTCCAATGTGAATATACCTTCCTTTACCCAGCCACTTTTTAATTTAACTGCTTCTTCCCCTTCAAATGAGTTTCCTGCAGTAGAAGAATCTGAGCGCCTAACTTCTTAGCATATCTTAAAATAGATTTGCGTTTAATGGGTGAAGTGATGCCACCTATGTTCCAGGATATAATCTTAGGATTCATTTTTAAGTTTTTAACAGATTATTTCTTAGGAAGATGGGAGGGAGGAGAAAGGAGAGCCAGCACAAAAAAAAAAGGAAAAACTCCCTCCATATTGATTTACTTGGTGTAAAGTGAGGGGGGGGGGCAGTTTGCAAAATCTAAAAGCGCCTTTACGGCTAATACCCACACAAATAGAGAGCAAAGAATGAAAGTATGAATAAAAACTTTTTATTATTATATTATAACAGTTTTGTTTAAAAACATTATTCCAAACATATTTCTTATGTAGCAGAATCTGGTGGAAATAGCAAAAATAGTAAGGAACAATTAAAAATTGGAGTGATTTCTATATATAAATATATGTTAGTCCTAATGCCCAAAATAATATCAGTGGTTGGCCAACCAGATCATAATAGTGTTAGTGTTATCTGCGATGTTTGATTATGCGAACTCTATGAGGATGTATCAATTCCTGTACTTCAATTCCTATGTCTCTAATACAAGTGTGATGTTGTTACAGATCCGTAAAGTCACTCGCTAAATTCAATATACAGCAGCGATCTTTAGACAAAATAGTGACAAAGTCTTTCAACTTGTACCTCTTATATTGAGGAGAGTGATCACAGAAGTTGTTTGAACTAATTCTGATTAAGTCCGTTATTTTCTAGATATAAAACGAACGACTTTTTAGATAAAAAAATAGAAATCCTTACAAGTGCACTTGTTTAGCATGTACCTTTTTATGTCTCTTTCACTTTGAATATTGTATAGAGTTTGATCCGTGTATAGTGTCTTCAGCTGATCCTGGAATCGTCCGTGTCTCCCAGCGTCTTGACCGCTGTGCATCCCAGACTTCATGCCTTCTACGGATAAGGCTGTGATTGGTTCACTGTTAGGGGGAGTGCCCTGTTTAGGCAAAGAATGACGGCTCTACAGCTGGTCCTTTCTTCCGATCCATTAGTTCAATTCGGAGATTTGCAACTCGTTTCCGCTGAAAAAACTTCAGCCTTTGTCAAACTTTGTGTAAATCAAGCTTTGTGTAAATTGACTTTGTGTTAATACTTTATTTTTATTTTTTTAAATGATATTCATAACAATTCATAACAACAAAAAGTTTCCCAAATAAAAAAAAAGACACCCATGAGCTAATTCCTCCTAACTGTCAATATGGTTCTTTACGAATAGATTGGCTTCAGAAACATCAGTGAAAATTGTATTTCCTTCATTAGTTTGTACACTGAGTTTTGCTGGATATATTAATCTGGCTCTCCACCCTTCTTGTATTAATTTAGTACATAGTGGTGCCATTATACACCTTTTATTAGAGGTCTCTGCTGAATAATCATTAAACAGTAGTATATTTTTCCCTTTATAATTAATCTTGTTATTCACCTTCCTATATGCATTCATAATCTTTACCTTGTCTTGGAAATTAAGTAATTTCATGATAACTGGTCTATTAATCTTACAACCATCTGCCCCCTTCCTTTCTGGTCCCATCCTGTGTATTCTCTCAATTATAATTCCATGCTCCTCCCCCTTAATGTTAAAGGGACACTGAACCTAATTTTTTTTTCTTTTGTGATTCAGATAGAGCATGCAATTTTAAACAACTTTCTAATTTACTCCTATTATCATTTTTTCTTAATTCTCTTGCTTTCTTTATTTGAAAAAGAAGGCATATAAGCTATTTTTTTGGTTCAGAACCATGGAAAGCACTTTATTGGTAGGTGAATTTACCCACCAATCAGCAAGAACAACACACTGTGTTCACCAAAAATGGGCCGGCATCTAAATTTACATTCTTGCATTTCAAATAAAGATACCAAGAGAATGAAAATAATTTGATAATAAGAGTAAATTAGAAAGTTGCTTAAAATTGCATGCTCTATCTGAATCACTATAGAAAAAAATTGGGTTCAGTGTCCCTTTAAGTAATTCCACAAGTTCTACTTCCACAAATCTTTTAAGATCTTTTTCTTGTATATCTTCAGTTATCCAATAATTCTAAGATTAATTCTCCTATCCCTGTTTTCTAGGTTTTCTATTTTGATTTTCATGGTTTCAAAACTGCTCTGATTAGTACATATGGCCTGCTCTCTCTGTTTATCTCTATCTTCTATATCCGAGATTCTTTGCTCTGCATATGTGAGTCTGGCTGCAAACTGTTTTACCTCTAGTGTTAGTGAAGTTATATTTTGAATTAAATCAAATTTAGGTGTGAATAGTTGTTTGATTAGTTCCTCATTATTTGGGTTCTGTGTGTTACACCCTTCATTAGTTCCAACAGGTGGTTCCAGTGAAAATCTTTGCCCTTTTTTTTCCTGATTTTTACTTCTGGAATTCATATTAGGTGATGTGATTTTACTTTTGTTTAAGTATTTTTCCATACAAAACGTGAACGTGCACAAAGGTGACGCAAATATCATTAATGTGTTTTTAGTGTAAAAAAAAAAAAAATCTGATGGGTGTGTGTGTGTGTTTTTTTTCCCTTTAATGTGACTTATAGTTGCAGCCAGAAAATATTATAACCAAAGCTTACTTTTTTAGATTATAAAGAAAAAAAAAAGCAACTCCATATAAGCCTATATGCGTGTATAGTTCTGTACCTTAGCCTTATAACAGGGGTATTTTATACCAGATTTGCAGTTAAGGATTTTAAATTATTATTCTGTGTTCTTCCTGCAGAGGGTCCAGACTAGATTAAGTAATCCTATAACCACATTAATCATTATTACCCTTTGCTTTATTCCCTTTCAGAAGTTATAACCTTAAAAAAGAGAAAAATATTTATGCATATAATCTTACAAATTAATACAGAAAGCACCGTCACAAGAACCTTTAACCTTGAATGGTTTTATATCCTAATACTGTAGCAGGTATACTTCCTTACTATCACTTTTATACCGGTTTTTGCAATTCAGGGTTTATAACACACAATTCATACCAGTATCTATTTTCCAGGTATATGGTGGCATATTTGTAGGGAGCAAGGGGGAGGGGAAAGAAAAACAGGGGAAAAGAGCAAAATATTCAGCACGATATAATCGGTCGGGTTACAGAACTAGAACAAAAAGTAATTCTTGCAGTTTACCACTATATTTAGTTCCGTATCTCAGCTCTAGGCTGCCTTTTTTTTTTTCCCCCCTTTATTAATCAGATCGTAGTTCCCTTGAAAGGATGTGAAATTGAGGGGCAAGTCACCCCTCTTTATGTATACAGTATATGTCACAGCAAATACTACGTGCCTTACATCCTCTTCGATATTTTTTTTGTTTATATAACAGAGGCCCTTCAGCTACGATGTCCCCAGTAGTGACTATACTCACAAGTTCCCTTAATAAGAGAAAGGAAAATAGGTGTCACAAGGGTGTTTATATTTCTTGAATATGTCCTCCAAAAAGCTCTTCAACCACTCACTGTTTTTTTTTTTTTGGTGGGAGTTTATTGATTGTTTTCCTGAAAGGTTGTTAGCTTTGCTACGTTCTTAGTAAGAGAGTCTCCAAGACATGTCCCAGCTTATTTTCATATCCCCAAGATGGCCCTTTTCAGGGGGGAGGCTGCACATAGAAGGACAGCAGAAATAGGGGAAACTCCTTAGCTATATATGTATAGGGGGGTGGTTTAAACACCTTACCAGGCCCTACTCCTGCAGGAACTCCCTTAGATGTAATTTATCTTGCTAAACCAAGTTATACACCTGGTCTCCCCACCCCCGCCCTCCTATGTATTACTGTGTCTCTGCAGAATTATCAACACTGTGTACCTGCTTTCAAGAGTTCTTTTTTTCAGTTATCTTTTCTTTTTTAAGTTGAGGTATTCGCCCGTGGTATCGGCCTCCGTGCTTCAGGCTTTATCCACTGAAGTCTCCCAATGTTGCAAACTTAACGGTTAGGACTCTGCTCAGGCAATCCCTGAGCGATGTTTCCCTTAATCTCCACAGTTCTGGGTTCAGGTTGCTGGTGTCTGGGCAATCTTTCCATTTTCTCTGCTCTCCGCACAGTCTGCGGGTCCTGGCTGGTAGCGAAAGCTACATGGAACTCGGTCCTGCCTGGATGTACTTGGGCACTCCTTGCCCTTCCTGGGCTCACCCACAGGCTACCTGCCTCTTCCACGGGTCCTCAGCTGGGTTGTGATCCCTGCCTATAGGTACTCGATGCTGCGGCTTGTGCTTAGGCCTCCAGCTACAGTCAGTGTGATTCACATGCGACTGCAAACATTGCCCCTCCTACCGGAAGTCTCATTGGTTGCAAGTTTAATGCATCCTTGATTGTCCTCCATGTAAGACTGTAATCTAGGACATTGGCTTTCCAAGATCTTTAAGCAACTAATGCAACCAAACAACTTCTTGACTAACATAGGCAGCATAGATGTATTCTGCCTCTGTTGAAGGCAAAGTAACTGAGATCTGCTTCTTGCTGGGCCAAGATTTAGGACTGTTTCCAAATTTGAACAACTAACCACTTGTTGATTTGTGTGGAGGTCACCTGCCCATTTAGAGTCCATATAGCCTATGAGGCTTAAGTCTCCAATTGCACACAGTTTCAGGCTCAAGTTTTTTTGTTTGTTGAAGATACTTCATGACTCTCTTGATTGAAGTCCAGTCCACTTGAAGTGGTTTACTTACATGTCTATAGATAAATGACATGGCAGCTGCGATGTCTCAACGTGTAGTGGTTGCAATATATAGCATTACCCCCACTGCTTGTCTGTACTGATCATTAGTAGGGAGAAAATCTCCTTTCAACTTTAGATATGCGGTATCCATGTGTCACGTTTCCCACCATTCCATGCAGACAGACAGGCAGTGGAGGCTCCTCTATAGGAGCACTTGAGCACGTGAACCCCCTGACCCCTGAACCACCCCCTGACCCCTGATGAACAAAAAAGAAAAAGAGTGAGAAACAAAAAAAAAAAAAATTAAACCTTTTTTTTGCTGATTAAAAATTAAAAAATCCTCTAGGCTCCACTGCAGTTGACACAAAAACAGTAAAATTTCTGTTTTTTAATTCATTAGGCTGAAAAGTGGAATGGGCTTTTGCCTAATACATGCTGTGCAGTGCGATAGATAAAAGTATAGGCAAAAGCCCTTTCCACTTTAAAACTGCATTGACTGCAGCGCCACCTACAGGCCAGCCCATAGCCTTCTTAATCGCACAGCTCTTAGTGTGCGAGTGAGAGCCAGCTGTCACGTGACACTCTCACAATAAGAGCTGTGTGTGTGGGGGAGGAGGAGCATCGTAGGCAGACAGTTCAGAGTCGGACTTCAGATAGTGTGTTGAAGCGGGAAATATGCAGCACCAAAGTTCAAGGTACACTGTGCAGCGTCATTCTGAGAAGCAGCGTGGCCAACATGCTGGAGATTAGTTTTTTTTAATTTTAAAATCCAATTAATTAAATCCTTGGCTTGGGTTAGCAATTTTACACAACCGGAGCTCCTAAACTGCGATCTTGTGTCTCCAGGACAGCGCACTAAATAAGCTGCGCAGCGCATTTATGGTGTTTAAAAATCAAAGTCCTGACACCAGCTCCAGTCCTCTTATGATACAGCTTCACAGGGGTACGTGACTCAAACTTCCAACTATTATCTTGTTGTCATGTACACCTATGGAGCTCTATAAGGTTTCAGTTGCTTCTGTTTGCTCTTGGTAAATAGGGAAATCCATTAGTGGCAGGCACAGGGTATCCTGAATAAACACAAACTCTGGGAGGTCACGACTAAAAAAATAGCTTTTATTACTTGCATACACTGGAGTTTTATTGTGACCTCTCAGAGTTTGTTTATTACGATGTTGATTGTTGTTCCGGTTCAAGCACTCAGACTTATCAGATGCAGCAGCAGCAGAAGAAGAGCGAGCTGCACAAAGTCCCGCCAGAGCTCTGTGGCTTGCTGCTTTATGACTGTCTACAATCTACCTTTAAAATACATAAGATGGAAAAAGAAATCAGAAACAGGAGCTATCTATAAAGGCAAGAGGTTATATTGTTGTTCTGAGTGCTAGTGCAAACCAAAAGGGTAAAATCTTTTATATGTGTCTGTTACTGGCACAAAATAGTTAAATTATTTCTTTGTGTTTTAATATCAGCAAGGAAGTAAAATCCTTGATATTTATGTATTGATGGCATAAGAGACTTTAACCAAATGTTTTCTTTGTGTATTACTGGCAGAAGTAGGTGTTGCAAAGTGACAGGGTTTTTTTTTTACAAAAGGAGGTGGTGTATACAGAGACACTGGGTTAATATATAATAAGAAGGCTATATGCAGAGGTCTGTATACTGGTAGAGGTGCTATATACAGAAAATGGATCTCTGCAATGTGAGACTTTTCTTCGTGAGCAATACTAAGGTGAAAATTACATATAAAGCCACTTGACTTGATGAGTCTGTTTTTCCTCTTTCATTAAATCTGTGTGTGTGTGTGTGTGTGTATATGTGTGTGCATGTGTATGTGTTTATTTGTGTGTGTGTACATAGGTATGAGTGTGTAGGTATGATACACACACACACACACATTAAAATGGGCAGAGTCATCTGAGGGGCGGGGCTAGTGCTCCCCATCTTCAAAAGTCACCAGCCGCCACTGCAGACAGGCGTGGTCACCCCTTTGGGGGCAAGCAAGGGACTTGAACCTGGGACCTTAGGCTTGTTCTCTTGCCTCTAAACTGTGTGTGTTTCTTTTATTACCTTTCCTTATCCTGCCTGCGGCACTGGGGCTGGTTTTCTTACCTGATCACTTTGGGTTGTGATAACTGTAAGGGTGAGCACATATCTCTGCTACAGACTCCAATCCAGGTAAGACATTTACATAAGAACTGAACATTATGGAGCCTGCAGAGATGAACAGGATGCTCACTGTCCTGACCCAGCAAGTATCCAACTTGTCTCAGACTGTTCTGGATTTGCAGCGGTACTTTTGTGCTTTTAAAGGTATGGTACACCCAGAACCAGCGTATTGTGAACCTTTTGTACTATTACCTGAGAGATTCGATGGTAGCCGCTCCTCCTTGTCCTTTAAGGTAGATTGTGAGCTCTTGTTTGCCTTAAAGCCTCTTACGTATGCCACTGACTTCATCATGGTCTGCTCAGCCATCAACCTGCTTTCTGTTTAGATAAAAAAAAATGGGCACACCAGATGCTCCTGTCTAAGAGTCCTGTCCTAGACAACTGGGGGGCTTTCATAACTGCCATGGCCACTCAGTGTACTACCACAAGACAAACTCAGGTTCCTAGGACTGTTCCACATTCCCACAGATCACGGCTTCCTTGTGACTGGGATGCTTTTTACCAATAATCACCCGCAAATCTTGATGCTCCTGATGAATCGTATACTCCTTCCCAGGACATTGAGGAGCCCATGGAGATAGGGGTAATCCGGAATAAGCAGGCTTCCCAAGAAAGAGCCAGAAGGAGGAGCCATGGCCTTTGCTTTTACTGTGGGGAAAGAGGGCACTTCTTCTCCAATTGCCCTATTCGCCCACCTCGGTCTCCAGCTCTCCAAACGGGTGCTGTTTTTGTTCACCTGCTTTGTTCTACATGCAATTCTGTGAGGTGCCAAGGTTGCTGTCATGGCTGTCCATTTTCTGCTGTTCAGAAGAGTCTACTAACCTCTGAAACTGTTATTTCCTGTAGAACTATGGAACCTGCTCTTGCTAGTCCTGAAGTTCCTGAGATCTCGGTTATGCCTCTACATCTTGCTCTTGAAGCATCTTCTCAACTTTCTGATGATTTGCCCAATCCTTCTCTCTATGTGTGTGTGTGTATGCAAGTCTTTCATTACCTTTCCTTATCCTGCCTGCAGCACTGGGGCTGGACTCTGGATATTGCTTTGCTTGGATCACCTGTGCTCATTTACAACCTGTCACTCAAGTTTACCTGGGACTTCCTACCAATTAGCAGCTCATTATCTGGCTATATAACCCTGCCTTTTCCTGTGCTCAGTGTCAGTTCTTTGTTTCATGTTTAATGTTTCTAGTCTAGGTGTCTTTGTTGCTGAATCCCCAAGACTGACCCTGGCTTGTGACCCGGGCTCTGTTCATCGTTTACCTGCACCTCTGGCTTCCTTTGATCTTTGCAATACCTTAAATACTCTCTTGGATTTACCCCTGTTTGTACAGCATACTCGGATCCTTGTTTTTAGCCCCCATGCATTTATTCACAGTCCAGGTTTTCTTACCTGATCACTTTGGGTTGTGATACCTGTAAGGGTGAGCACATATCTCTGCTACAGACTCCAATCCAGGTAAGACCTTTACACTATGGGAGTGATCGCTCCTTTGGCTTCGGTCATTTCAAAATGCTGAAAAACTGCATCAATTTTAGATCTCTGGTTGAACAGGAAGCTGCCATCCTCCTCACGCTGTATGCTGATGCCTAGGTAATACATACAGTAACTTCTCCTAGGTCTTTGGTCTCAAAATGTTGGTTGAGCACTGCCATCAAATTTGTAATTTCCTTATTCCTTTTGTGAGAAATTAACTCATCAACATAGAGTAATATATTCATATATTTAGAATCTACACATTTTGAATATAGACATGGATCAGCTCTACTTCATGTGAATCCTTCATCTATCAGAACTTATTTTTTAACTTTCACGTTCGAGCTGATTGCTTAAATTTGCACACAAGATATTCTCATTTTCTTTTCTAAGATATAGTGAGTCCATGACTTCATCATTTACTGTTGGGAATATCACTCCTGGCCAGCAGGAGGAAGCAAAGAGCATCACAGCCAAGCTGTTAAATATCACTCCCCTGCCCACAACCCCCAGTCATTCTCTTTGGAGGAGGTGAAGTTTTGGTGTCTGAAGAATTATTGGCTTTCTTTCACTACAAGCAAGATTTTAACTACATCAGAAAGCCAGAGTAGGTCTATTCTGTTCTTTCCCCTTTTTCAAGGATTGGGTCTAGCCATACTCCACGTCAGTCTCTTCAGTAGGGCAGTGGTGGCTTTAAAGCAGTAAGGAACTTGCAAGGTGGGCCTTGTTGCATTTTCCGAAAATTTTTGCTGCCCATGGTACCGAAAGCCAGAGTCTTTTTTCCACGGGTCTCTGTGAGGAGTGGCTTCTTCTCACGCCGGGTGGGCTGTCCTCCTGCCGGACAGCTGGAGCTGCAGGTAAGTGCCATATTTTATCTTAAGGGAAAGAGAGACTGGCACTAAAGGGTTAACAGACTCTGCACTTATATTGGGACTTGAATCCTGGGCTCAGGATTTAGACTGGCAGGCAGCAGGCACTTGGGCATATATTAAGGAGACTGACATATTAATCCATTGTATTGGGATTATTATTTCCTGGTGGCTCAAGAGTGAGGCTATAGTGCATTGTGTAGACTGAGAGTCGCAATTATTTATTTATTTATTTTTCTATGGCCGGTATGAAAAATCCTTGCTAGAGTTTCAGAGGATATCAGTTTAAATTGTGATCGTTCTTTGAGCCGCCTGTGACATATTGGAGGTGGATCCCTTTCTCTGAGGCAGGTTTTTCAGGCTAGAGTGCGCACTTTCACTTTTGTGACGCAGCATCTTGCTGATCCCGTGGTTTCTGTTCCTCTGCTTTACGGAGTCCGGAGCGGCTGCCTTCAGTACTGGAGTTTATTATGATCAGTCTAAACATCTCTGTTGGATCGCATAATCATTCCGGTTGGCAAGAGGGGTATGTAGGCACCTCAGCAATATCGCTGAGGTGAAGAGGTGTCTAATGTAAACTAGTTATTTTTCTGAAACAATACGTTCTCATTATTTTTAAATATTAGCCATTCATTTGCCAATAGACATTTCTTAAGTGCTGATTAAGAGTTGTTGTTGAGGACATAGATTGTCCTCTGGGACCATTAAAAATTTAAAGGTACAGTACATAATAATTTTCTTTCTTTCATTATAAGACTTGTTATTCCTATCATGGAAGACCCTGCCCCTATGTACAGGTGCCAACTTTGTTTAGATATCCATGTTGAACCACCTTTGCCATTTTGTTCAACATGCATTGAGAGGAATCTTATACATAAGGATAGACTCTTTGTTACTGAGCCACCTGTCTCTCAGGTTGATGCTCTTCAGGCAAAACCACAGCTTTCTCCTCTAACGTCCCAAGCCTTAATGGCATCACATGCAGTGCCCTGCGGTTCCTCTCAATCTCCTGGAGGAGTTTATTTGCAAGCAGAAATTGCCACCCAGGTATCTTCTGCGGTATCTGCAGCATTAGCTGCCATTTCCAGATTACAGGGAAAACGCAAGAGGAAAACTAGAGATTCAGATAGTAAGGTTTCTGCTCCAGTTTCTGCTGCCTTAGTTGAACTTCCTCAGAATTCTGATGAGGAAGATACATTGGTAGCTTCTGAGGGTGAAATTTCAGATTCAAGTGGGGGGCAGACTTCCTCAGTTTTCTTAGGCTTGGATTTGAGATGTCCCAGACCCATGCGCTGTGGACCTAGTTTCTCAGGGTTACAAATTGGAATTCAAGACCTTTCCTCCCAGGGGCAGGTTCCACCTCTCAAGATTATCTGCAGACCAGATATTTCAAGAACGCCTCTCTTTTTGTGTACAGGATCTTTCCTCCCTGGGAATGATAGTTCCAGTTCCAGTACAGGAACAGGATTTAGGTTTAAATTCCAATCTGTTCATGGCTCCCAAAAAAGAGGGAACTTTCTGACCTATGACCTGTAGTGTCTAAACAAGTTTCTCAGAGTACCGTCCTTCAAGATGGAAACTATCAGTTCCATTCTTCCTTTAGTGCAAGAGGGTTAGTTTATGACGACCATAGACCTGAAGGATGCGTATCTTCATGTTCCCATTCACAGGGATCATCACAAATTTCTGATATTTGCCTTTCTGGTTAATCACTTTTAGTTTGTGGCTCTTCCGTTTGGCCTGGCCACAGCTCCCAGAATTTTCTCAAAGGTTCTGAGGGCTCTCTTGGCAGTGATCTGGTCTCGTGGAATTGCAGTGGCACCCTACCTGGATATTATATTGGTTCAGGTGCCATCTTTTCAACAAGCAAACTCTCATACAGAGATCTTGTTGTCTTTCCTACGTTTCCACGAATGGAAAGTAAATCTGGAGAAGAGTTCCCTTGTTCCAGCTACAAGGGTGGTTTTCTTAAGGACCATAATAGATTCCCTATCAATGAAGATATTTCTGACAGAGGTCAGAAGAGCCAAAATTCTTTCCTCTTGCCTCCTTCAGTCTATTTTTCGGCCATCAGTGGCTCAATGTATGGAGGTGATCGGTCTGATGGTGGCTTCAATGGGCATCATTCCCTTTGCTTGATTCCATTTGAGAGCTCTGCAGTTGTGCATGCTCGGACAATGGAACAGGGATCATGAAGATCTGTCTCAGAGAATAGATGTAGATCAGTCGACAAGAGACTCTCTCCCATGGTGACTTTCTCAGGAACATCTGTTTTAGGGCACATGCTTTCGGAGACCTTCCTGGGTGATCGTGACCACAGACTCCAGCCTTCTTGGCTGGGGAGCAGTCTGGGACTCATTAAAGGCACAGGGACTATTGACTTGGGAGGAGTCTGCTCTCCCCTTCAAAATCTTGGAGTTGAGAGCGATTTACAATGCTCTGATGGCTTGGCCCGGTTGATCAGGTTCCAGTCAGACAACATAACCTCAGTGGATTACATTAACAATCAGGGAGGAACTCTGAGTTTCTTAGCCATGAAGGAGGGGACTCAGATTATTCAGTGGGTGAAAGATCACAATTGCTGTCTATCTGCCATCCATATTCCAGGAGTGGACAACTGGGAAGCGAATTTCCTGAGCAGACAGACTTTTCATCCAGCTTAACCCTCAAATGGGGGGTGCCAGAGTTGGATCTGATGGCGTCTTGGCAGAATGCCAAGCTTCATAGGTATGGTTCAAGGTCAAGAGATCCACAGGCCGCTCTAATAGATGCTCTGGCGGCGGTCCCTCTGGATTTCAGGTTGGCATACCCTTTTCCTCCGTTTGCTCTCCTTTCATGAGTCATTGCTCGGATCAGACAGGAGAGAGCATCTGTGATTCTAACAACCCCTGCATGGCCTCACAGGATCTGGTATGCAGACCTAGTGAAAATGTTGTCTCTTCTACCTTGGAGACTGCCTCTGAGAAAGGACCTTCTGATTCAGGGTCCCTTCCTTCATCTAAATCTCTTTTCTCTGAAGCTGACTGCTTGGTGATTGAACGCATAGTTTTGTCTAAGCGTGGTTTTACTGAGTCGGTCATTGAGAACTTGATTTAGGTTCGCAAGCCTGTTACTAGAAAGACTTACCATAAGATATGGCGTAAATATCTTTATTGGTGTGAATCCAAGGGCTACTCATGGAGTAGGGTCAGGAAGGATTCCTAGAATTTTGTTTTTTCTCCAGGAAGGTCTGGAGAAGGGTTTGTCAGTCAGTACCCTGAAGGGTCAGATTGCTGCATTATCTGTGTTGCTACATAAGCGTCTGGTGGATGTGCCAGATGTACAATCTTTTTGTCAGGCCTTGGTCAGAATCAGGCCTGTGTTTAAGTCTGTTGCTTCTCCTTGGAGCCTTAATCTTGTTCTTAAAGTTTTAAAGCAAGCTCCATTTCAGCCATTGCATTCCATAGATATTAAGTTGTTATCTTGGAAGGCTTTGTTTCTTATTGATATTTCTTCTGCTCTGAGAGTTTCAGAACTCTCAGCTTTCTAGTGTTATTCGCCTCATCTTATCTTTCATGCCGATAAGGCGGTTCTTCGTACTAAGTTAGGTTTCCTTCCTAAAGTTGTTTTGGATAGAAATATTAATCAGGAAAGGTCAAAAAGCTACTGCTACTTCTCTTTCTCTTTGGTTGAGAAGTAAAATTCGTTTGGCTTATGAGACTGCTGGACAGCAGCCTCCTGAGACAATTACGGCTCATTCCACGAGAGCTGTTTCCTCTTCTTGGGCTTTTAAAAGTGAAGCTTCTGTGGAACAAATTTGCAAAGCTGCAACTTGGTCTTCTCTTCATACTTTTTCAAAATTTTACAGATTTGATACTTTTGGCTCGGCTGAGTCTTCTTTTGGGAGAAATACTGGACGTCCAGATTTTCGATTAATTTATATTACATTTCATTTCATTATCTGGACATCCAGTATTTGAATAATTATCATTTTATGATCACTCTGATTTTAGCCCTTATTTGTTATTAGCCTTAACTTGTCATTACTTTTTATGTAACGAGATACTAGATCTCAGCTGATCATTAAATCAGAATATCATAGAACTGTACTATTATAAGCATTTTTATCACCCTACGTGTGCTTTATTGCTACGTGTGTTTGATTGCTACTTTGAGTCTATTAGACCAGTTGAGATATATGTATTCTTATATCTTAGATTTGTTCAGATATAGGTATTTTTTAACTTATATTCTTCAGTGTTTTCTTATTTGTAATAAACTTACTATTGTAATATGCTTTTTTCGAGCTCGTCCTTAGTGGATAGGTTTAACTTTTAAGACTATCTATTTGAAGCACATACATATATTATCTATATCTGCTTAATACCATTTTAGATATTTAACTTGTTAATACACATATAACCACATTTGTCACAGACATATTGATTTCCCTCCTTAGTCCATAGCTTTTTAACACCAGTACTTTCTCTTTCCCATATCAACATTAAAAAAACATGCAACTTCCACTCTCACATAGAGTACAATTCATTCTCTCTGAAACCCCATTTTGTTCTGGTTAGGGATGGGCGAATGTGTTTAGATTCTAATTTGAATGTTAGAAGGAATTTTATTGTAGAAATTTGATTTATATTACGAATATTCTTAAAAATTCTATAATCAAATTCTATTTACAATTTTCGAATATCACTTTCGAATTTGAATGTTCATACTTAGATCAAATCTCCACATTCGAAATTTAAATTGTAAGTTTTGATTTAACAAATACTATTCTGAAGTTTAAAAAGTTCATGTGGTAGGGATTGGAATTTAGTAAATTGATACTTAATAGATATAAATATATTAATTCGAATGTTTCTATTTCAAATATTGCAAAATTTGAATATACATTTAAAGAAAGCATTAGAAATACTATTACAAATATATAAATTTGAATGTTTCTAATTCGAATATTGCATAATTTGAATCAAATTATTAGAAAAACTTTAACCGAATATTACATTTAAAGAAAGCATTAGAAATTCTATTACATTAAATGAATGTTTAAATGTTGTACAAGCATTTGCCCATCCCTAGTTCTGGGTTGTTTGGTGTCACAGGAACTTCAGACACAAAGATATAAGTAAATACTTCTATTATATTTCTTAGTTGAATGGCAAATAACAGGCTAAAGTAAAAAGTAGATTCAAATACAGCAGGTGGTGAGACCTCTAGAAATGGTAAAGTGATGTCTGATAGAAAGCGCTTTCTGCACAGGCTTTTATACCTTCTTATCACATATACACCATTTACTACAAAGTTCTAGAATATTCTCCTTCATTCTACAGTGAAAAAAAGTAAATTGTGTAAAATTAAGTAGGTGTGTTCAACAAAGCATACATTTTGTGACATACAACATTTAAGCAGTGAAGATGTAGTTCTAGCTAAAACAGCGTTGTACTAAAACACACAATCCAAAAGTGTTGCTCACTTGAGCCAGATACTTTTCACGTTTCTCTGGTACTTCATCTTTATTATGCAACAGATACAGTGTGGTGTACCTGGAGTAATCATCGAGGAAAGTGAGAAAATACCTCTTCTTTTCTGGAGTCAAGATTTTCATTGGTCCACAAAGATCTAAATCTGAATTAAGTCCAAAGGTTTTTGAGCTCTGCTCTTGCTTTGCTTTGCAAAACAGTTTTCTTATTTCATTTTATCTTTAATGCAGCTGGTACATTTCATCATTTGATTATATGGATTCATTTTTATACCACTTGCACCGTCATTCTCGACTATATTCATAATTGCCAGGCCTTCTGTGCCCAAGTTGTCTGTATCAAGTTTTGATGCAGCTTGAATGTTTTTACTCTTTGGCAGTATTAACCACTTCAATACAGTTTATCTGTGATTGTAGCCTTTGCAAGTAAGCTATCCCTTTTTGTGATGACACAACTGTCACCTCGGAAGGTCACTACATTGCCTTGTTTTGTGAGCTTCTTTACTGATAAAAGATTACTTTCAAGAGCAGCACATACAGAACATTTTTCATGGGTGTCTTTCTGGTGACACTGGGAGATGGGACAGTAAAGAAAACCATTTCTTATTCCTTCTTATTTAATTATTTGCTCATTAGCTGTGGTGATTTTCTCTGTTTTGGTTTGGTCAAATTGAGTGAAGAAGTGTCTGTCATTGGTCATGTGACTCGTAGCTCCTGAATCAACACACCATGCAAGCAAAAACCAGGTGATACATTTGGATTGAAAAACATATTCAGTTTCAAAAGTAAAATCTGTTTCTTCTTTCAAACTTTTGGCCTTTTGTGATTTAATTTGTTTTTGCATTCTAGTATTCAAGATTCTGCAATCTGCCTTTAAGTGGCCTGGTTTCTTGCACACAAAGCATTCACATGTTTCTACCTGCATATTACTGTTTTTTATTTCTATTTTCCGTCTTCAATACAGACTCTGCACTGGAAGCACTTTCACAGTTATTTCTTTGTTTTACGCTTGTATTCATCCACAAGCTTGCTGTCAACATATTGCAATGTTAGTTCATCATATGGACTTGCATCAAGTGCTGTAACAAATGTTTCATAACTTTCAAATTTCCAAGAATGATAGTTTTGGTTCCTCCGATTCGCAAATGAAAGTTTAGTTGAAGCTGTGTTTTTAGCCATGTTTCTGTTTTTTTATTGTAGTCTTTATCTGTTGCTGTATATTGCACTTATTTTCTGTAGCAGACTTTAATTGAGCCCATAACCTATTGGAAATGACTTTTAAATACTACAGAAATAAAGAGTGCACAGTCTGAATCATCCTTTCTGGAAAAAGGGCCTTTGTAGGGCATTGCCCTGAGATAAACCACTCTTTTACTCCAAAAAAAAATACAAACCCACACCCCGTAAACTACCAAGGGCCCTTAAAAGGGTCTTTTGTAGGGCATTGCCCTGAGAAAACAACTCTTTTACTCCCAAAAAAATACAAACACCCCCTAAAAATATAATTACACAAAATAACAAACAAATGATTAAAAAAAAAAAAAATTCCTATTCTAATACCCATAAAAAAACCCACCCCAATGTAGAATAAAATACCAATTGTGGGGCATTGCCCCAAAGATATCAGTTCTTTTACCTGTAAAAGAAATACAAACACCCCCGCAGTAAAACCTACCACCCAACCAACGCCCCCAAATAAAAAAAAATATCTAAAATAACCTAAGCTGACCCATTGCCCTGAAAAGGGCATTACCCTTAAAAAGGGCATTTAGCTCTTTTACTGCCCAGACCCTAAACTAAAAAATAAAACCCACCCAATTAACCCTTTAAAAAGCCTTACACTAACCCCCCGACGATCCACTTACAGTTTTTGACATCCTGCTTGAACAATCTTCATCCAGCCGGCGAAGTCTTCATCCAGGCGTCCTTATCCAAGTGGCAAGAAGTCTTCATCCAGATGGCTTCTTCGATCTTCATCCAGCCGGCACGGAGCAGGTCCATCCTGAAGACATCCGGCGCAGAGCATCCTCGTCATACGGTCGCCGCAGTACACTGAGGCCTCTAGTTATCAACGTGTCTACTTACCTGCCATCGCTGGCCCCAATACGCTTGCCTAAGCTCGCCTCACATCGCCATCGCGGACCTGAATACGCTTGCCAAAGTTATCAAAAAAGCTGTCAAAAAGCCGCGCACCAAGTACGGGGCGATGAGCAGCGGACTGTGATAGTTATCACTCATCCAATCTCGCTGCTCTTCGGCTTTTCTACAGCTTTATTGATAAGCTGTCACTAAGCACCCACACTAAACTACACTGTTCTACCCCCTATACCGGTGCCCCTGGAGCCCCCCGCAACTAAATAAAGTTATTAACCCCTAAACTGCCGCTCCTAGACCCCACCGCAACTATAATAAATGTATTAACCCCTAAACCGCCGCTCCCTGAGCCCACCGCCACTCTAATAAACTGATTAACCCCTAATCCGCCGCTCCTGGACCCCGCCGCCACCTACATAATACCTATTAACCCCTATCCTCTCCCCCTATACCGCCGCCACCTATAATAAATTTATTAACCCCTATCCTGCCGATCCTGTACCCCCGCCGCAACTAAATAAATTGTTTAACCCCTAAACCGCCGCTCCCGGACCCCGCCGCAACCTATATTAAACTTATTAACCCCTAATCTGCCCCCCCTACACCGTCGCCACCTATAATAAATTTATTAACCCCTATCCTGACCCCCTATACCGCCGCAACCTATAATAAAATTATTAACCCCTAAACCTAAGTCTAACCCTAACACCCCCCTAACTTAAATATTAATTAAATAAATCTAAATAAATATCACTCTTATTAAATTAGTTATTCCTATTTAAAACTAAATACTTACCTATAAAATAAACCCTAATATAGCTACAATATTACTAATAATTATATTGTAGCTATTTTAGGATTTATTTTTATTTTACAGGCAAATTTGAATTTATTTTATCTAGGCACAATAGCTATTACATAGTTATTAACTATTTAATAGCTACCTAGTTAAAATAAAGACAAATTTACCTGTAAAATAAAAACTAACCTAAGTTACAATTACACCTAACACTACACTATCATTAACTAAATTATTCCTATTTAAAAATAAATACTTATCTGTAAAATAAACCCTAAGATAGCTATAATGTAATTAATAATTACATTGTAGCTATTTTAGGATTTATATTTATTTTACATGTAACTTTGTATTTATTTTAACTAGGTAGAATAGTTATTAAATAGTTATTAACTATTTAATAACTACCTAGCTAAAAGAAATACAAAATTACCTGTAAAATAAATCCTAACCTAAGTTACAATTAAACCTACACTATCATTAAATAAATTAAATTAATTATCTACAATTAAATACAATTAAATAAACTAAAGTACAAAAAATAAAAAAACATAATTTATGCTTACCTGATAAATTTATTTCTCTTGTAGTGTATCCAGTCCACGGATCATCCATTACTTATGGGATATTAACTCCTCCCCAACAGGAAGTGCAAGAGGATTCACCCAGCAGAGCTGCTATATAGCTCCTCCCCTAACTGCCATTACCAGTCATTCGACCGAAAACATGCAGAGAAAGGAAAACCATAGGGTGCAGTGGTGACTGTAGTTTAATGGAAAAATTACCTGCCTTAAAGTGACAGGGCGGGCCGTGGACTGGATACACTACAAGAGAAATAAATTTATCAGGTAAGCATAAATTATGTTTTCTCTTGTTAAGTGTATCCAGTCCACGGATCATCCATTACTTATGGGATACCAATACCAAAGCTAAAGTACACGGATGACGGGAGGGACAGGCAGGCTCTTTATACGGAAGGAACCACTGCCTGAAGAACCTTTCTCCCAAAAACAGCCTCCGAAGAAGCAAAAGTGTCAAATTTGTAAAATTTGGAAAAAGTATGAAGAGAAGACCAAGTTGCAGCCTTGCAAATCTGTTCAACAGAAGCCTCATTCTTAAAGGCCCAAGTGGAAGCCACAGCTCTAGTAGAATGTGCTGTAATTCTTTCAGGAGGCTGCTGTCCAGCAGTCTCATAGGCTAACCGTATTATGCTACGAAGCCAAAAGGAGAGAGAGGTAGCCGAAGCTTTTTGACCTCTCCTCTGACCAGAATAAACGACAAACAGGGAAGACGTTTGTCGAAAATCCTTAGTTGCCTGTAGATAAAATTTCAGGGCACGGACTACATCTAGATTGTGTAGCAGACGTTCCTTTTTCGAAGAAGGATTAGGACACAAAGATGGAAGCACAATCTCTTGATTGATATTCCTGTTAGTGACCACCTTAGGTAGGAACCCAGGTTTAGTACGCAGAACTACCTTGTCTGAATGAAAAATCAGATAAGGAGAATCACAATGTAAGGCAGATAACTCAGAGACTCTTCGAGCCGAGGAAATCGCCATTAAAAACAGAACTTTCCAAGATAACAACTTGATATCAATGGAATGAAGGGGTTCAAACGGAACCCCCTGTAAAACATTAAGAACTAAGTTCAAACTCCATGGTGGAGCAACAGTTTTAAACACAGGCTTGATCCTAGCTAAAGCCTGACAAAAAGCTTGAACGTCCGGAACTTCTGACAGACGTTTGTGTAAAAGAATGGACAGAGCTGAAATCTGTCCCTTTAAGGAACTAGCGGATAAACCCTTTTCTAAACCTTCTTGTAGAACTGACAATATCCTCGGAATCCTAACCTTACTCCATGAGTAACTCTTGGATTCGCACCAATATAAGTATTTGCGCCATATCTTATGGTAAATCTTTCTGGTAACAGGCTTCCTAGCCTGTATTAAGGTATCAATAACTGACTCAGAAAAACCACGTTTTGATAAAATCAAGCGTTCAATTTCCAAGCAGTCAGCTTCAGAGAAATTAGATTTTGATGTTTGAAGGGACCCTGGATCAGAAGGTCCTGTTTCAGAGGTAGCGACCAAGGTGGACAGGATGACATGTCCACTAGATCTGCATACCAAGTCCTACGTGGCCATGCAGGCGCTATTAGAATCACTGATGCTCTCTCCTGTTTGATTCTGGCAATCAATCGAGGAAGCATCTGGAAGGGTGGAAACACATAAGCCATCCCGAAGGTCCAAGGTGCTGTCAAAGCATCTATCAGAACCGCTCCTGGATCCCTGGATCTGGACCCGTAACGAGGAAGCTTGGCGTTCTGTCGAGACGCCATGAGATCTATCTCTGGTTTGCCCCAACGCCGAAGTATTTGGGCAAAGACCTCCGGATGAAGTTCCCACTCCCCCGGATGAAAAGTCTGACGACTTAAGAAATCCGCCTCCCAGTTCTCCACTCCCGGGATGTGGATTGCTGACAGGTGGCAAGAGTGAGACTCTGCCCAGCGAATTATCTTTGATACTTCCATCATTGCTAGGGAGCTTCTTGTCCCTCCCTGATGGTTGATGTAAGCTACAGTCGTGATGTTGTCCGACTGAAACCTGATGAACCCCCGAGTTGTTAACTGGGGCCAAGCCAGAAGGGCATTGAGAACTGCTCTCAATTCCAGAATGTTTATTGGTAGGAGACTCTCCTCCTGATTCCATTGTCCCTGAGCCTTCAGAGAATTCCAGACAGCGCCCCAACCTAGTAGGCTGGCGTCTGTTGTTACAATTGTCCAGTCCGGCCTGCTGAATGGCATCCCCCTGGACAGATGTGGCCGAGAAAGCCACCATAGAAGAGAATTTCTGGTCTCTTGATCCAGATTCAGAGTAGGGGACAAGTCTGAGTAATCCCCATTCCACTGACTTAGCATGCACAATTGCAGCGGTCTGAGATGTAGGCGTGCAAAGGGTACTATGTCCATTGCTGCTACCATTAAGCCGAGCACCTCCATGCATTGAGCTACTGACGGGTGTTGAATGGAATGAAGGACACGGCATGCATTTTGAAGCTTTGTTAACCTGTCTTCTGTCAGGTAAATCTTCATTTCTACAGAATCTATAAGAGTCCCCAAGAAGGGAACTCTTGTGAGTGGAAAGAGAGAACTCTTCTTTTCGTTCACCTTCCATCCATGCGACCTTAGAAATGCCAGTACTAACTCTGTATGAGACTTGGCAGTTTGAAAGCTTGAAGCTTGTATCAGAATGTCGTCTAGGTACGGAGCTACCGCAATTCCTCGCGGTCTTAGTACCGCCAGAAGAGCACCCAGAACCTTTGTGAAGATTCTCGGAGCCGTAGCCAATCCGAATGGAAGAGCTACAAACTGGTAATGCCTGTCTAGAAAGGCAAACCTTAGATACCGGTAATGATCTTTGTGAATCGGTATGTGAAGGTAAGCATCCTTTAAATCCACTGTGGTCATGTACTGACCCTTTTGGATCATGGGTAAAATTGTCCGAATAGTCTCCATTTTGAACGATGGAACTCTTAGGAATTTGTTTAGGATCTTTAAATCCAGGATTGGCCTGAAAGTTCCCTCTTTTTTGGGAACCACAAACAGATTTGAGTAAAACCCTTGTCCCTGTTCCGACCGTGGAACTGGATGGATTACTCCCATTAATAAAATCTCTTGTACGCAGCGTAGAAACGCCTCTTTCTTTATTTGGTTTGTTGACAACCTTGACAGATGAAATCTCTCTCTTGGGGGAGAGTATTTGAAGTCCAGAAGGTATCCCTGAGATATTATCTCTAGCGCCCAGGGATCCTGGACATCTCTTACCCAAGCCTGGGCGAAGAGAGAAAGTCTGCCCCCCACTAGATCCGTTCCCGGATCGGGGGCCCTCAGTTCATGCTGTTTTAGGGGCACCAGCAGGTTTCCTGGCCTGCTTGCCCTTGTTCCAGGACTGGTTAGGTCTCCAGCCTTGTCTGTAGCGAGCAACAGATCCTTCTTGTTTTGGAGCAGAGGAAGTTGATGCTGCTCCTGCTTTGAAATTCTGAAAGGAACGAAAATTAGATTGTCTAGCCTTAGGTTTGGCTCTGTCTTGAGGCAGGGCATGGCCTTTACCTCCTGTAATGTCAGCGATAATTTCTTTCAATCCGGGCCCGAATAAGGTCTGCCCTTTGAAAGGTATATTAAGAAATTTAGACTTAGAAGTAACGTCAGCTGACCAGGATTTTAGCCACAGTGCTCTGCGCGCCTGAATGGCGAATCCGGAATTCTTAGCCGTAAGCTTAGTTAAATGTACTACGGCATCTGAAATAAATGAGTTAGCTAACTTAAGAGCTTTAAGCCTGTGTGTAATCTCATCTAATGGAGCTGTTTCAAGTGTCCCTTCCAGAGACTCAAACCAAAATGCTGCTGCAGCCGTGACAGGCGCAATGCATGCAAGGGGTTGCAATATAAAACCTTGTTGAACAAACATTTTCTTAAGGTAACCCTCTAACTTTTTATCCATTGGATCTGAAAAGGCACAGCTATCCTCCACCGGGATAGTGGTACGCTTAGCTAAAGTAGAAACTGCTCCCTCCACCTTAGGGATCGTTTGCCATAAGTCCCGTGTGGTGGTGTCTATTGGAAACATCTTTCTAAATATCGAAGGGGGTGAGAACGGCACACCGGGTCTATCCCACTCCTTAGTAACAATTTCAGTAAGTCTCTTAGGTATAGGAAAAACGTCAGTACTCGACGGTACCGCAAAATATTTATCCAACCTACACATTTTTTCTGGTATTGCAACTGTGTTACAATCATTCAGAGCCGCTAACACCTCCCCTAGTAATACACGGAGGTTTTCCAGCTTAAATTTAAAATTTGAAATATCTGAATCCAATCTGTTTGGATCAGAACCGTCAGCCGCAGAATGAAGCTCTCCGTCCTCATGTTCTGCAAGTTGTGACGCAGTATCTGACATGGCCCTAACATTATCAGCGCACTCTGTTCTCACCCCAGAGTGATCACGCTTACCTCTTAGTTCTGGTAATTTAGCCAAAACTTCAGTCATAACAGTAGCCATATCCTGTAATGTGATTTGTAATGGCCGCCCAGATGTACTCGGCGCCACAATATCACGCACCCCCCGAGCGGGAGATGCAGGTACTGACACGTGAGGCGAGTTAGTCGGCATAACTCTCCCCTCGTTGTTTGGTGAAATGTGTTCAATTTGTACAGATTGACTTTTATTTAAAGTAGCATCAATACAGTTAGTACATAAATTTCTATTGGGCTCCACTTTGGCATTAGCACATATAGCACAGATGTCTTCCTCTGAATCAGACATGTTTAACACACTAGCAAATAAACTAGCAACTTGGAAATACTTTTCAAGTAATTTACTATAATATGAAAACGTACTGTGCCTATAAGAAGCACAGAAAGAGTTATGACAGTTGAAAGTTAATAAACTGAAAGGTTATAGCATCAAATCTTTGTAAAAAACACAATTTTAGCAATGGCTTGTTCCCATTAGCGAAGGATAACTAACCCTGATAGCAGAAAAAAAAGTTACAGAAATAAACGTTTTTTATCACAGTCAACTACAATCTCACAGCTCTGCTGTGAATGATTACCTCCCTCAAAACAAGTTTTGAAGACCCCTGAGTTCTGTAGAGATGAACCGGATCATGCAGGAAATACAATGAGCTTCTGACTGAATTTTTTGACCTCCCCCTCACACACAACAGTGAGAGAGATCAGTAAACTGTCATAAATTAAATAAAACAACTGCCAAGTGGAAAAAATAATGCCCAAAACATTTTATTCACCCAGTACCTCAGAAAATGAAACGATTTTACATGCCAGCAAAAAACGTTTAACATAAATTAAGTGTTATTAAAGAGCCTGTTGCCAGTCCCTGCAAATTAGGCTAAAGTCTTATGCACACAGTATAATTCCAGTGAAGTGCCATTCCCCAGAATACTGAAGTGTAAAATATACATACATGACAGCCTGATACCAGATGCTGCTACTGCATTTAAGGCTGAGTTTACATTATATCGGTATGGCAGAATTTTCTCATCAATTCCATTGTCAGAAAATAATAAGCTGCTACATACCTCTTTGCAGATTAATCTGCCCGCTGTCCCCTGATCTGAAGTTTACCTCTCCTCAGATGGCCGAGAAACAGCAATATGATCTTAACTACGCCGGCTAAAATCATAGTAAAAACTCAGGTAGATTCTTCTTCAAATTCTACCAGAGAAGGAATAACACACTCCGGTGCTATTATAAAATAACAAACTTTTGATTGAAGGTATAAAACTAAATATAATCACCATAGTCCTCTCACACATCCTATCTAGTCGTTGGGTGCAAGAGAATGACTGGTAATGGCAGTTAGGGGAGGAGCTATATAGCAGCTCTGCTGGGTGAATCCTCTTGCACTTCCTGTTGGGGAGGAGTTAATATCCCATAAGTAATGGATGATCCGTGGACTGGATACACTTAACAAGAGAAAAATAAGTTACAAAAAAATAAAAAAAAATACAAGATTTTTAAGATAATTACACCTAATCTAAGCCCCCTAATAAAATAACAAAGCCCCCCAAAATAAAAAAAATGCCCTACCCTATTCTAAATTACGAAAGTTAACAGCTCTATTACCTTACCAGCCCTTAAAAGGGCCTTTTGCGGGGCATGCCCCAAAGTATTCAGCTCTTTTGCATGTTAAAAGCAAATGTGGCGGCAATGTAAGGAGCAGCAGTTTAGGGGTTAATTAATTTATTATAGTGTTTGCGATGCGGGACGGCCTCCATTAATAGGTAGTTTATGGGTGTTAGTTTCCTCTGTAACACTTTAGTTATGAGTTTTAGGCTACTGCTTTGTAACATAAAACTCATAACTACTGACTTTAGATGGTGGTACAGATCTTGTCGTTATAGTGTGTAACGCTCACTTTTTAGCCGTACCGCAAAACTTGTAATACTGGCGCTATGGGAATCCCGTGAAAAAAAACTAATTTTTACGTGTGCGGGACTGATGTTGCGGTACACCTATACCAACAAGACTTGTAATAGCTGCGGTGCTCTTTTAAGCCTGAAAATGCCATATTTTAAGCGTGACAAGCTGCAACGCAAAACCTTGTAATCTAGTTGATTGCTACCTACTGACAGAACAGTATATAATATATAGACCAGTGATTTTTAGCCTTTTTTTTGCCGTGGCACTTTTTTACATTAAAAAATCCTGTGGCACACCACCATCCCAAAATTTAAAAAAAATCACACATTGTAGCCTAATACAGCATATATATATATATACACATACACACAAACACACACATACTGTATGTATTGTGCTGTTATGCCATGCCTCCTACAAACTACCCCTGCACTGGGAGTAAAAAACAAGCAAAGTTTAAAAAATATGTCACACTGTTGTCAGTCTGCCGTGGCACACCTGAGGATCTCTCACGGCACACTGGTTGAAAAACACTGATATAGACAATACACTCATGGTGGTTGATGTAATAAATACATGAACACTGTATTGTAACAGAACCTGCAGCCAATGGAGCGCTGTAGGTAATAATGGAGCATAATAAATAGACCCGTAAGTGTTGAAGATGTATTATGATGACAAAAGTTTAATGTCACAAATGTGAATGAGTATTTTCCTTGCAGACTAAACAAATAATATAGCATTGTGATCACTTGCGAAACTCTGCTCCCAATTTGGACAGATAGCTTGCAATCAACCCCTTAGTGTCTCAAGCCCCTTTCAAATTGGAAGGCAGAGTTTCAAGCTGGGGAAAGTTTTTAAAGAATTTTCCTCTCTTGCACCCCCCCTCACCCCCACCCAGTGGATGCTTCTTTCTTCAGCCAAATCAGCAAGGACAAAAGCTGCAACTAAATCCAAGGATTGAAGCATGTTAGACAGAAGAATTATCAGTTTGATTCTTATCTGCTGTCAAAATATCTATTTCTATATTAATGTAAAGTATGTAAAGTTTCTGACATATTCCCTCCATCTCGCCTACTTATGATATGTAACAGATACATCCACCTTTGAATTTAACAAGAACCAAATCATAAAACTGTAAACTTTACATCCTGTTTATGTAACAGAAATTAGTCATTTGCTGTGTGCAATATAAGAAATGTTTTCAGATTTTCTCACTCATATCTGAGAATCACATCATGCTGGGCTCATACCCCCTGCATGTGCTTATAGCAGACACTGTCTCTCATTAATCTTCCTTTGTGTTGATGGAACACAAGCTGGAACCTGCTGCGGTACCCACCTGCGTTCTGCTTTACTCCTCCGCCTGTATTTCCTTACAATGCTTATTATCACTAATATGACAAGATTTCTAGTAAGCGCTTAATGGAAATATCCATTTAATATATGACTGGGAAAAAAATGCTTAAAGGAGCAGTATACTGGATGTCTACCGTTAGCAATGTACATTTATTAATGATTTCTCTCCATGTAAATGACACTATAAGCAATCAGATAAAAGGAAATAAAGGGACATTCAACTCAAAATGAAAAGGTTAATCATGCATAGTAAAACAACAAAAACATTTTTTTATTATACTGAGGCTGGAAAATTTTGATATCAAAATCAGTATGGGGACATTTATCAAGATGTGGGGGGTTTCAGGTGATGGATAGGTTAGGATTTGGCGAAACATAAAATTCTCTATGAACTTACCTGTTAGTAACTGTTAAATGTGATCCCACTCAGGGATAGACTGATTATTGCCATGTATGTTCCTCTTATAAAAACACTTGAATAGCCATCTAAATCCATAGCAAGAACATTATCAAACAATAAAAACACAGGGTTTTAGGCCAGAAAACATGTTTGCACTTGACTTTATCAAAGCAATGTCTCCGCCATCTGTAGGTTGCCCACCAATGTATTCAATTCAAATAGCAGTCAGAAAGGTCTTTCTACAAATTATAAATATAGGATTAGGTGGCATTAGACTAGAAAAAAAGAAAACATATATCTAGAGAAACCAACTGTCCTACCCTGCTGACCCTACTGCTGAAATTCTTTCCCTATAAATGTGAAGCTTGGAGCTGACTAGATACACCCCACAGCTCGCTCTTATCCTGCTAATATCACATCCAGTGGATTGCCTTGGTCACGTCCATGAGTTGCCATAACTCTGCCCAAGAGTCTCCCTGACTCACCACTCTCCTAGTCTATCTCGAAACATCCACAATTCCACCAAAGTCTCCTGACCCTGGATACTATCTGGGGTATGCAGGCATATGTCAAGAAAGGTGTCACCCCTAGCTTTATTATCTAGACTGAATGCAAAAATGTTGTGCCTGACAAGGGACAGGAAACTTTGCATAAACCTATTTAATTTTAGAATGAAAGCAAGTAAAAACTGAACTAGTATTACTACCTTTTTTAACACTTTAAGGCATTATAGGAGTGATTACAAGTGATAGTTTATTTAATGCGCCACTTCCATGTCCCTTAAAATGAGCATCAAAATGTTATATTCCCACAACAATTAAGTAGATTACAGTAATGTAAGAGATACATTTCTTTGGTTTAAACACTAAACATGTTGGACTGCAGCCTCATTAATGTATATCTCCTGGGAATTGTGAATGCAATCACACCGAAGAGTTAATGATATACATAGCTGTCTGAAAATTGTTTATATGCCTGCTATCATTACATTTTTTACTGGGGTTTTAAAATGACAAGCTACTAAAGACACTGTAGCTCTCCAAGTCTGTGTCTTTGACCCAAAAGCTGTCACATTGTGTTAGCCCTCTGCGCTTTGTATAGGACAGGATGTTGCAGCCAATCACACAGTGTGTCACACATGAATATTTTATCAAGGAAAATCACTGAGTACATTGGGCTGCTATTGAGAGGACAGCAATACAGTGAGATGGGTTCTCCAGGGAAAATGGAGAGTTGCAAGTTATTCAAAGCAGGGTGAGATAGAAGAGAGCACGTGCAGGTTACTATGGAACAAATTTGCCAGGACTTCTAACACTCAGCAATTTTTCATCTCATGCTATTTCAAGATATGTCCCAAAACCCACACCTCTCTTCTAACCCTGGCGTCTTCTCTTTTGAAGCGTGTAATATTTTTGTCAGTTCTTAAAAATAGCTCAATAAACTCTAAAAGCAGCAGTGAATGGTCTACCAGTTTTCATTGCGTATTAATAGACACATAAACTAGCTAACTGGCTTGTAAACTTTCAATTACAAATCATATAAGGGGCTTATATAGAGAAGTAAGATACATTTCAAATATTTAAAAAGTAAAAAGCTAAAACTTTATGAGCCCCCAGATATTTCCGGCCCTGTATATAACAATACACTGTTAATGATGTAGTATATCTTCCTTTTTTTCTATTCTCTGTCATGGAAACCATTTTTCTCCTCATCAAAATGCTTTGCTGATGACTGCCTTTACCCGTAAGTTCCGGAATAGAAAGATTTTGTATATCCGGTACAATTTAATCTGGCTGTCCTTTTATTCCTACGTAAAACTATAGGGATCTGAACCAGAGAAAATGTTTCACTTATTTGATCTTATATTAAAAATATTCATCTCTAAGGAACAGGTTTATACTGCTGGAATCAGAGAAAAAAACATAGTTATGATGTATATCTTTCATTATCTGTACAATAAAGCATCATGGTAGATATTTTCACTTCTGTAGGCACAAAACAGTCATACATTTCTAGCCAAATCATTGCATTATATAAAGGATGTTACAGTATATATGTGTTTTGATCAGATTTATTTTTTAACACACCTCTTCTACATTACTGTTTCTCATTTTTTATGTTGTTGTTCCTTGGGCTGCTCCAAACAAAGGATACTTGTTGAATATTTTTGAAATATTTTCTCCAGATGAAGATTTAGATAAGATAAATGGCACAGCAAAGATAGTAAAATGTGGCAGATAGTGAACCACAAGCAGGGTTCTGTTTCTTGTTCTCAATGCAACAGCCTTAAGTACTTTCTCTCCAGGGATGCCTTTCTTGGTGTGTGGTCTGCTTAAAAAAATTTGCATTCCACTTCAACAGTGTATTGCACACATGGCTAATTAGTACAGCCAATCAGAAAGGGTAATGTGCTGGCTCTTGATAACCAGCAAATGCATTTTATGGGTGACATCAACAGAAACAAGCAAAATTAAAAGAGTTAGGCAGCATAAATACAATTTTGGCTACACATATGTGCAAGAAAACTGCCACAGTGACATGTGCCGAGCAAAGTGTGCCACTGTGAAATGTGTCTGATAAAGTGCCATAGAGAAATGCTAAAGTACCATGATGAGTCAGTAAAAGTGTACTGTACAAACCAAATAATGTGTGTCAATGTGAAATAAGTTGAGATTAAGTTAGATACAGAAAGGTTGCATTAGTGTTTCCCACACTGGCCTAGATTGCAAGTAGAGCTTCTATAATCAGTTAAAATTTAGAAGTTGATATTTACAGTATAGGTGGGGAAACAGCAGGCAAAAACAGCCATTTCATATTACAAAATAAAAGTAAAACAATCTAATACACTCATAGAAAGATAACAATTGGAGTTCTAAATTATTGGGCTCCCGCAAAGGGGCTAATTTGCATGTTTGTGGGAGTGCAATAATTAACCAGCCAATACAAGTGGCTGGTTATTGCTACCGCAAACTCGCGGTAGCAATTAACGCTCATAAAATTAACCAGACATCTGATCTCTGGTTAATTTTCTAAAAGTGCCCCAAATGCCCTCAAAATATGTGTAGCCGAAATGTAGCATTTTTTTTAAATAAAAAATAACTGCATTAGGCAGTTTTGGGACTTTAAAGTTGGTGGGAGTAGGGTGTTAGAAAAAAACGGTACTGAAAAGTGCCTTAACATTGTGGTCTATCGGAACTCTGTGTTTTCAGAGCGTAATGTAAATATTTATGTATATGCCTATACATATACAGTATATTTATGTGTTATGTGTATTTACACATAGTAACACATAAATATATATGTATATAATCATATATATATTTAAATATGCTTCCCATTGCTGCGCTATTTACCCCCCTTACGTTGAGCGAGGTTCTGAAGCACGCTCTCGAAAAATGAAATCTCCTTTCCTCTAAGGGCTTAATTTATCAAGCTGCAAAAGCAGTTTTGTGGGCACCGGCATTTCCGGCTCGCCTGAAACCATAGTTAAGAACTGCTGCAGCTGAGCTTGTTCACCACTTAAATTTTTTTTAATTTTGACTAGACTATCCCTTTAAGCCCTACTGTAGGCCATATTTTAGTGAGAAACTCATATATATTATATATTGTTGTTTTCAGCAGACAAAGCAGATTAAAATTATACGATAATTTATTTATATATACATACATACATATACATACATACATACAGTGTGTATATATATATATACTGTGTATATATATATATTTGTCATGTAAAAAATCAACAACAAAATGTGTGAAAAAAATTTATATTTTCAATAAAATTGTAAACAATTAAGACTGTTTTTTTTATTTTATCTAAACATTTTAGTTAAAAGAAGAAGGGGTTATCCTCATATAAACAGGGACCTTAGGGTGGGATTATATCATTTTGATGTGCATACATACTATACTCAAATAAATGGACATTTATTCATGCCAGGTGTTCACTATTACCACGGTTATCATCTGGCTATTAAAAATTATGTAGGAGAATTTTATTTTGTTTTTTAAAAAAGGGGCTTCAAGCCTTTCAAACAATGGGTCTTGGGGGTCTCTATGGGGCCTATTTTATAAAGCTCCGTATGACATGTGTTCGCCAGATACACCAAAAGACCGCTGCTCCATAACCTGTCCGCCTGCTCTGAGGAGGTGGACAGACATCGTTGCAATTCAACCCGTTCGAATACAATCGGGTTCATTGACACCCCCATGCGAATCTGCATGGGGTGGCGTTGCACCAGCAGTTCACAAGAGCTGCTGGTGCACTGCTGAATGCGGAGAGCGTATTGCTCTCCGCATTCAGCGATATCTGTCGGACATGATCCACTGATCGAATCATGTCGGACAGACACATAATAAATAGGCCCCAATGCATTTTTGATTGCCTATTATAAGTCTCTAGAGACCCCCATTATTAAAAAAATATATATACATATTAAAATTTTAATAATCAAAGTTACAAACAATCGGCCAGATTACGAGTTTTGCGTTAGAAGCTGTGCGGTGCTAACGAGCATTTTTTTCTCACTGCTCACTTACATGCAGTGCTGGTATTACGAGTTTTTACAAACTCTGCATTAAAAGGCAAGAAGTGAGCGTTGAGCAAAATTGTGCTCCTTACCGCACTCCAATACCAACGCTGCTTAAGTGAGCGGTGAGCTGGTTGTACGTGCTCGTACACTATTTCCCCATAGACATCAATGGGGAGAGCCGGCTGAGAAAAAGTCTGACACCTGCCAAAAAGCAGCGTAAAACTCAGTAACGCAGCCCCATTGATTCCTATGGGGAAATAAAAGTTATGTTTACACCTAACACCCTAACATGAACCCGAGTCTAAACACCCCTAATCTTACACTTATTAACCCCTAATCTGCCGCCCCCGGCATTGCCAACACCTACTTTATACTTATTAACCCCTAATCTGCCGCTCCGGACACCGCCGCCACCTAAAAGTGAGCGGTACACCCTCTTCCTCCAAGATTCCTAACGCATTTTAAAGTCAGTAGTTATGAGTTTTACGCTACAAAGCTGTACCATAAAACTCATAACTAAAGTGTTAAAAAGTACACTAAACACCCATAAACTAACTATTAAGCCCTAAACCGAGGCCCTCCCGCATTGCAAACATTATAATAAAATTTTTAACCCCTAATCTGCCGCTCCAGACATCGCCACAACTAGAATAAACATATTAACCCCTAAACCGCCGCACTCCCGCCTCGTAAACACTAGTTAAATATTATTAACCCCTAATCTGCCACCCCTAACATCGCCGCCACCTACATTATACTTATTAATCCCTAATTTCCGCTCCGGACATCGCCGCAACCTACATTATATTTATTAACCCTTAATCTGCTGCCCCCAACATCGCCGACACTATTCTAAATTTATTAACCCTTTAAACCTAAGTCTAACCCTAACACCCCCTAACTTAAATATAATTTAAATCTAAATAAAATTACTATAATTAACTAAATTATTCCTATTTAAAACGAAATACTTACCTATAAAATAAACCCTAAACTAGCTACAATATAACTAATAGTTACATTGTAGCTAGCTTACGCCTAGATTTAGAGTTCTGCGGCCAAAGGGGTGCGTTAGCTACGCTGGCTTTTTTCTGGCCGCACCTTTTAAATACCGCTGGTATTTAGAGTTCACAGAATGGCTGCGTTAGGCTCCAAAAAAGGAGCGTATAGCATATTTACCGCAACTTGAACTCTCGATACCAGCGGTGCTTACAGACGCGGCCAGCTTCAAAAACATGCTTGTGCACGATTCCCCCATAGAAAACAATGGGGCTGTTTGAGCTGAAAAAAAACCTAACACCTGCAAAAAAGCCGCGTTCAGCTCCTAACGCAGCCCCATTGTTTTCTATGTGGAAACACTTCCTACGTCTGCACCTAACACTCTAACATGTATCCCGAGTCTAAACACCCCTAACCTTACACTTATTAACCCCTAATCTGCCGCCCCCGCTATCGCTGACCCCTGCATATTATTTTTAACCCCTAATCTGCCGCTCCGTACACCCCCGCCACCTACATTATCCCTATGTACCCCTAATCTGCTGCCCTAACATCGCCGACCCCTATATTATATTTATTAACCCCTAATCTGCCGCCCCCAACGTCGCCTCCACCTAACTACACTTATTAACCCCTAATCTGCCGACCGGACCTGAGCGCTACTATAATAAAGTTATTAACCCTAATCCGCCTCACTCCCGCCTAAATAACCCTATAATAAATAGTATTAACCCCTAATCTGCCCTTCCTAACATTGCCGATACCTAACTTCAAGTATTAACCCCTAATCTGCCGACAGGAGCTCACCGCTACTCTAATAAATTTATTAACCCCTAAAGCTAAATCTAACTTTAACCCTAACACTCCCCTAAATTAAATATAATTTAAATCTAACGAAATAAATTAACTCTTATTAAATAAATTATTCCTATTTAAAGCTAAATACTTACCTGTAAAATAAACCCTAATATAGCTACAATATAAATTATAATTATATTATAGCTATTTTAGGATTTATATTTATTTTACAGGTAACTTTGTATTTATTTTAACCAGGTACAATAGCTATTAAATAGTTAAGAACTATTTAATAGCTAAAATAGTTAAAATAATTATAAAATTACCTGTAAAATAAATCCTAACCTAAGTTACAATTAAACCTAACACTACACTATCAATAAATAAATTAAATAAAATACCTACAATTACCTACAATTAAACCTAACACTACACTATCAATACATTAATTAAATACAATACCTACAAATAACTACAATTAAATAAACTAACTAAAGTACAAAAAATAAAAAAATATTTACAAACATTAGAAAAATATTACAACAATTTTAAACTAATTACACCTACTCTAAGCCCCCTAATGAAATTACAAAGCCCCCCAAAATAAAAAAATGCCCTACCCTATTCTAAATTAAAAAAGTTCAAAGCTCTTTTACCTTACCAGCCCTGAACAGGGCCCTTTGCGGGGCATGCCCCAAGAAATTCAGCTCTTTTGCCTGTAAAAAAACACATACAATACCCCCCCCCAACATTACAACCCACCACCCACATACCCCTAATCTAACCCAAACCCCCCTTAAATAAACCTAACACTAAGCCCCTGAAGATCTTCCTACCTTATCTTCACCTCACCGGGTATCACCGATCGGTCCTGGCTCCAAAATCTTCATCCAACCCAAGCGGGGGCTGGCGATCCATAATCCTGCGGCTGAAGAGGTCCAGAAGAGGCTCCAGAGTCTTCATCCTATCCGGGAAGAAGAGGCGATCCAGACCGGCAACCATCTTGATCCAAGCGGCATCTTCTATCTTCATCCGATGAGGAACGGCTCCATTGTGAAGACCTCCAGTGCGGATCAATCTTCTTCCGACGACGTCCAACTGAAGAATGACGGTTCCTTTAAGGGACGTCATCCAAGATGGCGTCCCTTGAATTCCGATTGGCTGATAGGATTCTATCAGCCAATCGGAATTAAGGTAGGAAAATTCTGATTGGCTGATGGAATCAGCCAATCAGAATCAAGTTCAATCCGATTGGCTGATCCGATCAGCCAATCAGATTGAGCTCGCATTCTATTGGCTGTTCCGATCAGCCAATACAATGCGATCTCAACTATTGATAGTTTAGTTTAGGCTAGGTTTTTTTTATTTTGGCGGGGCTTTTTTATTTTGATAGGGCTCTTAGATTAGGTGTAATTAGTTTAAAGATCTGTAATTTGTTTTTTATTTTCTGTAATTTAGTGTTTTTTTGTGTGTGATTTAGCTAATTTAATTTATTTAATTGTATTTAATTTAGGGAATTTATTTAATTGTAGGGTTAGATTAGGTGTTAGTGTAACTTAGGTTAGGTTTTATTTTACAGGTACATTTGTCTTTATTTTAGCTAGGTAGTTATTAAATAGTTAATAACTAATAACTATTAAACCTAGTTAAAATAACTACAAACTTGCCTGTAAAATAAAAATAAACTCTAAGCTAGCTACAATGTGGGAGAGAGGGAGGTTACCCCACGTGCACTTGAGGCCTACCACCCCTCCCCTTTATGGCCACGACTCACCCCTAGCGACCTTTTCCTGCGCAACAGGACCGTGACCTCCCGCCGCCAGGGTGTAATTTATCAATCTCCACCTAAGAAGGAATCTCAGCTACCAAGCCAATCTAGCAGCATAGTCAGAGATGGGAGATTACTACATTTACCGCTATGGACTTATCAGAGGCCTAGGTTGACTAGCCATAGCCCTGCCATTAGCACGAGAGCCGCCATTGGATAGGACAAGGGAATCGGGAGGGAGGGGGAAACACTTCACAGCCTGGATCGGATGGAGAAGAGGAAGTTGGGAGGGGAACCTCAGCTTTTACCAGGTAAGGAGGGGCCTGACCTAACCTGCAACAATGTTGCACCTAGAACCCAACCCTCTATCTCCTATCCCACTTTCCTGCAGCCTTAACCCTTAGCCTGCTACAGGCCCATACTGGGCCCTACACGAATTTAAGGGATTAAATGCTTACCGGGGCGTTTCCAGGAGTGTAGAAGAACAATTTTAACTTAACTTATATATAACTTAACTTAGTAACTTGTAACATGAACCATCGTGAATAAATAAAGACACAGACACTTCTTAATGGGAAAAATTTTAACCGTCACGGTCAAATTTTTATTAAAACTATATAGTGTTATTTGGTGTCAGCTACAGCATTGGTGTATTAGATCTATATCTTGTTTTGTTTTAATACTACCAAACTGTGACAATCGCACAATATACATGAAGGATGGTAGCTCTGAAAACCCGAAGGATTTCTTCTCCTTCTGTGTGTGGTGGCATAACTCAACATAAGAAACACCAAATCTAGCTCATGACAACTTTACTTGAAAGACAGTTGTACATTTTGTAACATTTAAAAAATAAGATGATGTCAATTTTATCAGTTGGACGGCCAGGTAGAAGCCGATATTAGTGAAGGTTCTTAAAGGCAGCCACAAAACTTGTCTAATGTCAAAGCTGGAAATGGAGCCACATATAGAAAATGGGCCACCAGCTGTCACCAACAAATATAGGGAGTGGAACATTACCAGGATTGAATCTTGGTCAGATGAAAAACTTCTCTGTTCACAAACTCACTATGTTGAAGTAATAGAAGAAAGTCACATAATGTAATAGTTGTCTAAGGAGAAAATGCTTGTTCAAGGAATGTTCTTATAACTTGTGAACTAATTTGCAAGTGAAATACTCTCGAAAAGGCTAAATAGCTTAATTAGCCAATATAAATATTCATTAAATCATAGAGGGTGTTTATTACTCAAACATCATTACAATTCTATAAATACTGCAAATATCTACGGAACTGGAAGTAAAAAGCAATTTGCTTGCACAAGCTTAAAGTTGTGAGAACATAAAAAGGTCAAAAATTAAATGTAAATTGAATTGATTTAGCGACTTCCTAAGACAAATAAAATAGTTTTTCTTCACATTTAAAGGTGCAGCTTGCTGTCCTATCTTTTCCCAAAAAGATAAAAGAATTAGTGAGCAAATGTGTGTGTGTATATGTGTATGTGTGTATGTATATATATATATATATATATATATATATATATATATATATATATATAAATATATATATATATGTGTGTGTGTGTGTATGTATTTATTTATTAGATCATTGATTTATTTGCATAAATGTCATTATCTGTTTGATGGTGTTCTGTGTGGAGGTATCATGGCTAATATTGAATCATTTTTATTATGATATCCGTCCTAAAGGGCAATGTAAAACATGTGAAAGTCATATCTAATACATCCTTTGCCCATTCTCACATATCATTCAGATTGGAACTGTGAAGTTTCAGATAAAATGTATTTCTTTTACAAAGATATGACGAGTCCACGGATTTCATCCTTACTTGTGGTATATTAACCTCCTGCTAACAGGAAGTGGCAAAGAGCACCTCAGCAGAGCTGTATTTATAGCCCATCCCTTCCCCTCCACCCCCAGTCATTCTCTTTGCCTGTGTTATACTAGGAAGACATGGTAAAGTGAGGTGTTAGTTTTAGTTTCTTCAATCAAGAAGTTTTTTTATTTTAAATGGTACCGGTGTGTACTATTTTCCTCAGGGGATATGGAAGAAGATTTCTGCCCTGAGGTTGATGATCTTAGCAGTTGTAACTAAGATCCACGCTGGTTCCCACAAGACTTCTGAAGGTAACCATGAGACATCTTCAGTTTGGAGACCGGTTTCATGCTACAAGCAGCATTAAGGTATGTGCAGCCTTTTTTCTGAGGAGACTTGGTATATCAGAACTGGCTGGCATTTATTTCCCTGTATGGGAATGGGGTAAGCAGTAATCCTATTTTATAAGAGGGGTATTACTGGAGTCCCTATATTATATTTATCAATGGTTGACTTTATTTGGGCATTATGTGACATGGGAGACAATGAAAAATGATGTATTATGTTTTTTATTCTTGGCATTTTAACTTATTTGTTTTATGGTTTGAGGGGTTATATACTGTGTTGTGCATAACTTTGGTGCAAAACCGCATTTCCCATGCGGTTGTGTTTGGGCCTACTCCAGCATCGACCTTAAGGGGCGGGGCTTATTTTTGCGCGCTCAGATGCGCACTTCATTCAGGCTAGACAGCAGCAAGCAGTAACTCCGGTGGCTCCTGGACTGTGCAAGCTGGTCTGGAGTGTTGGAAAGTTGTTTCGAAGTACCATGGGGGCAGGTAGGCACCACAGAAGAGCTGTGGTGAGGTGCAGAGGGTATTTTTGACAAATTGTTGATCTAAGTACTTTTAAAAGCCTTATTTCTGCCCTTACTTCTGGGTGCAGTAATTTTTGGATGAACCAATGATATTAGAGTTAAATTTGGAGTTAATTTAACGTTTTTTAAGCCTTTTTGAAAAATTGTTCACTTTTTCTTTTCTTAAAGGGGCAGTCTACACCAGAATTTTTATTGTTTTAAAAGATAGATAATCCCTTTATTACCCATTCCCCAGTTTTGCATGACCAACACAGTTATAATAATATACTTTTAACCTCTGTGATTATCTTGTATCTAAGCCTCTGCAAACTGCCTCTTTTTTCAGTTTTTTTGACAGACTTGCACGGGCACAGTGTTATCTATATGAAATACGTGAACTAACACCCTCTAGTGGTGAAAAACTGTTAAAATGCAATCTGAATAGAGGTGGGCTTCAAGGACTAAGAAATTAGCATATGAACCTCCTAGGTTAAGCTTTCAACTAAGAATACCAAGAGAACAAAGCAAAATTGGTGATAAAAGTAAATTGGAAAATTGTTTAAAATTACATGCTCTATCTGAATCATAAAAGTTTATTTTGGCCTAGACTGTCCCTTTAAAGGCGCAGTACACGTTTTTTTCCAAAAGTTTATTTTAAGCTATAAATAAGTGTTTAAACGACTTTTGTGGTTATTACTAGTCTGTTCAACATGTCTGACATTGAGGAATCTGAAACTCATTGTTCTATGTGTTTAGAAGCTATTGTGCAACCACCTCTAACATTGTGTAACTCTTGTACTGTAAGAGCTTTACATTGTAAAGACCATATATTAGGTCAAGAAAGTGTGCCTAAGGATGATTCTCAGTCTGAAGAGAATAAGGATATGCCATCCAATTCTCCCCAAGTGTCACAACCTTTAACATCCACACAAGCGACGCCAAGTACCTCTAGTGCGTCTAATACTTTTACTCTGCAGGAGATGGCTGCAGTTATGTCAACTACCCTTACAGAGGTATTATCTAAATTACCAGTGTTGCAGGGTAAACGCAGTAGGTCAGGTATTAATGTAAATACTGAATCCTCTGATGCCTTATTAGCTATTTCCGATGTACCCTCACAGTGTTCTGAGTTGGGGGTCAGAGAATTACTGTCTGAGGGTGAAATTTCAGATTCAGGGAATGTTTTACCTCAGACAGATTCGAACACTATGTCCTTTAAATTTAAGCTTGAACACCTCCGTCTGTTGCTTAGGGAGGTTTTAGCAACTCTGGATGATTGTGACCCTATTGTAATTCCACCAGAGAAATTGTGTAAAATGGATAAATATCTAGAAGTACCTACTTACACTGATGATTTCCGGTTCCTAAGAGAATTTCGGAAATTATTAGAAAGGAATGGGATAGACCAGGTATACCGTTTTCTCCCCCTCCTAATTTTAAGAAAATGTTTCCCATATCAGACACCATCCAGGACTCATGGCAAATGGTCCCTAAGGTAGAGGGAGCTATATCTACCCTAGCTAAGCGTACAACTATACCCATTGAAGATAGTTGTGCTTTCAAAGACCCTATGGATAAGAAATTAGAGGGTCTACTAAAGAAATTATTTGTTAATCAGGGGTTTCTTTTACAACCTACGGCTTGCATTGTTCCAGTAACTACTGCAGCAGCTTTTTGGTTTGAGGCTCTAGAAGAGTCTCTTAAGGTTGAGACTCCATTAGATGACATCTTAAAAGAATTAGCTAGTTTGAGAGCATTAATTCGATCTATTACTGATGCCGCTTTTCAAATTGCTAAATTAGCGGCAAAGAATGCAGGATTTGCTATTCTAGCACGTAGAGCATTGTGGCTCAAATCTTGGTCTGCTGATGTCTCATCAAAGACTAAGCTTTTAGCTATTCCTTTTAAAGGTAAGACCCTTTTTGGGTCTGAATTGAAGGAAATCATTTCTGACATTACAAGAGGTAAAGGCCATGCCTTACCTCAGGATAAGTCTGTTAAGATGAGGGGTAAACAAAATAATTTTTGTTCCTTTCGGAACTTTAAAGGAGGACCCCCCGCTTCCTCTTCTTCCACAAAGCAGGAAGGGAATTTTACCCAATCTAAGTCAGTCTGGAGACCGAACCAGAACTGGAATAAAGGTAAACAATCCAAAAAGCCTGCTGCTGCTTCTAAGACAGCATGAAGGGGCCGCCCCCGATCCGAGACCGGATCTAGTAGGGGGCAGACTCTCTTTCTTTGCCCAGGCTTGGGCAAGAGATGTTCAGGACCCCTGTGCACTAGAAATAGTGGCCCACGGTTATTATTTGGAATTCAAGGACTTTCTACCAAGAGGGAGATTTCATCTTTCAAAATTATCTGCAAACCAGATAAAAAGAGAGGCATTCTTACGCTGTGTAAAAGACCTTTTACCATGGGAGTAATTTGTCCAGTCCCAAAATTGGAACAGGGACAGGGGTTTTACTCAAACCTATTTGTGGTTCCCAAAAAAGAGGGAACGTTCAGACCCATCTTAGACCTCAAGTGTCTAAACTAATTTCTAAGAGTTCCATCATTCAAGATGGAGACAATTCGAACAATTTTACCAATGATCCAGGAGGGTCAATATATGACTACCGTGGACTTGAAGGATGCTTACCTTCATATTCCTATCCACAAGGATCATCATCAGTTTCTAAGGTTTGCCTTCTTGGACAAACATTATCAGTTTGTCGCACTTCCATTCGGGTTGGCCATAGCACCCAGAATCTTCACAAAGGTTCTAGGGTCTCTTTTGGCGGTTGTCAGACCACGAGGCATAGCAATGGCGCCTTATCTGGACGATATTCTAATTCAGGCGTCAACATATCAACTGACAAAATCTCACACGGGCATAGTGTTGTCTTTCCTGACAACTCACGGTTGGAAGGTGAACATAGAGAAAAGTTCACTTGTTCCACAGACAAGGGTTCCTTTCTTGGGAACTCTGATAGACTCGGTAGCCATGAAAATATTTCTGACAGAGGTCAGAAAATCAAAGATTCTTAGTACTTGCCGAGCACTTCAGTCCATTCCTTGGTCATCAGTGGCTCAGTGTATGGAGGTCATTGGATTAATGGTAGCGGCAATGGACATCGTTCTATTTGCTCGCTTTCATCTCAGACCACTGCAACTGTGCATGCTCGGACAGTGGAATGGGGATTATGTGGATTTATCTCCTCAGATAAATCTGGATCAAGAGACCAGAAACTCTCTTCTTTGGTGGTTGTCGCTGGATCATCTGTCCCAGGGGACTTGTTTCCCGTAGACCCTCGTGGGTGATAGTGACAACGGATGCCAGCCTTCTGGGCTGGGGTGCAGTTTGGAACTCCCTGAAGGCTCAGGGGGTTTGGACTCAGGTGGAGTCTCTACTTCCAATCAATATTCTGGAACTGAGAGCAATATTCAATGCGCTTCAGGTGTGGCCTCAGTTTTCTTTGGCCAAATTCATCAGATTCCAGTCGGACAACATCACGACTGTGGCTTATATCAATCATCAAGGGAACAAGGAGTTCCTTAGTGATGATAGAAGTATCCAAGATAATCCGTTGGGCGGAGGCCCACTCTTGTCATCTGTCAGCGATTTACATCCCAGGAGTAGAGAACTGGGAAGCGGATTTTCTAAGTCGACAGACTTTTCATCCAGGAGAGTGGGAACTTCACCCAGAGGTATTTGCCTCATTGATTCTCAGATGGGGCAGACCGGAATTGGATTTGATGGCATCTCGGCAGAATGTCAAGCTTCCAAGATACGGATCCAGGTCAAGGGATCCTCAGGCCGAACTGATAGATGCCTTGGCAGTGCCTTGGTTGTTCAGCGTGATTGTGCGAATCAAACAGGAGAGAGCTTCAGTGGTCCTGATAGCGCCTGTGTGGCCACGCAGGACTTGGTATGCGGATCTAGTGGACATGTCCTCTCTGCCACCGTGGAAACTTCCATTGAGACAGGACCTTCTTATTCAAGGTCCTTTCCAACATCCAAATCTAACTTCTCTGCAGCTGACTGCGTGGAGATTGAACACTTGATTTTATCAAAGTGAGGATTCTCTGATTCGGTCATCAATACTTTGATACAGGCTAGAAAGCCTGTCACTAGAAAAATCTATCATAAGATATGGCGTAAATATCTTTATTGGTGTGAATCCAATAGTTACTCATGGAGTAAAGTTAGGATTCCTAGGATTATGTCTTTTCTCCAAGAAGGATTGGAGAAAGGGTTATCAGCAAGTTCCTTAAAAGGACACTGAACCCAAATTTTTTCTTTCGTGATTCAGATAGAGCATGACATTTTTAGCAACTTTCTAATTTACTCCTATTATCAAATTTTCTTTATTCTCTTAGTATCATTATTTGAAATGCAAGAATGTAAGTTTAGATGACAGCCCATTTTTGGTGAACAACCTGGGTTGTCCTTGCTGATTGGTGGATAAATTAATCCACCAATAAAAAAGTGCTTTCTAGAGTGCTGAACTAAGAAAAAAGTTTAGATTCCTTCTTTTTCAAATAAAGATAGCAAGAGAACGAAGAAAATTGATAATAGGAGTAAATTAGAAAGTTGCTTAAAACTGCATGCTCTATCCGAATCACAAAAGAAAAAAAATTGGGTTCAGTGTCACTTTAAAGGGACAAATTTCAACTTTGTCAATTCTGTTTCACAAACGTTTGGCAAATGTGCCAGATGTTCAGTCTTTTTGTCAGGCTCTATCTAGAATTAAGCCTGTATTTAGACCCATTACTCCTCCCTGGAGTTTGAATTTAGTTCTTCGAGTTCTTCAAGGGGTTCCGTTTGAACCTATGCATTCCATAGATATTAAATTGTTATCTTGAAAAGTTCTGTTTTTAGTTGCTATTTCTTCTGCTCGAAGAGTTTCTGAGCTTTCGGCGCTACAATGCGATTCTCCTTATCTCATTTTTCATTCTGATAAGGTGGTGTTACATACTAAACCTGGATTCCTTCCTAAGGTTGTTTCAAATAAGAATATTAATTAGGAAATTGTTGTTCCTTCCTTGTGTCCTAATCCTTCTTCTAAGAAAGAGCGTATGCTGCATAATTTGGATGTGGTCCGTGCCTAAAGTTTTACTTTCAGGCAACTAAGGATTTCCGTCAATCATCTTCATTGTTCATTGTTTATTCTGGAAAGTGTAGGGGTCAGAAAGCTACGGCTACCTCTCTTTCTTTTTGGCTGAGAAGTATCATCCGCCTGGCATATGAGACTGCTGGACAGCAGCCTCCTGAAAGAATTACGGCTCATTCTTCTAGGGCTGTGGCTTCCACATGGGCCTTTAAAAACGATGCATCTGTTGAACAGATTTGTAAGACTGCGACTTGGTCATCCCTTCACACTTTTTCCAAATTTTCCAAATTTGATACTTTTGCTTCTTCTGAGGCTATTTTTGGGAGAAAGGTTCTTCAAGCAGTGGTGCCTTCTGTTTAGGTTTCTGTTTTGTCCCTCCCTTTCATCCGTGTCCTTTTGCTTTGGTATTGGTTTCCCACAAGTAAGGATGAAATCCGTGGACTCGTCATATCTTTGTAAAAGAAAAGTAAATTTATGCTTACCTGATAAATTAATTTCTTTTACGATATGACGAGTCCACAGCCCACCATGATCTTTTTAAAGACAGTTTTTCTTTATACTTTTTGTAAACTTCAGTCACCTCTGCATCTTTTTAGCCTTTCCTTTTCTCTTCCTATACCTTCGGCCGAATGACTGAGGGTGGAGGGGAAGGGAGGGGCTATATATACAGCTCTGCTGTGGTGCCCTTTGCCACTTCCTGTTAGCAAGAGGTTAATACCCCACAAGTAAGGATGAAATCCGTGGACTCGTCATATCGTAAAAGAAATGAATTTATCAGGTAAGCATAAATTTACTTTTTGTGGATTCAGAGTGTGGCCCCATATCTGTATCCTGGACAACCATGACATTTTTATAACATATATTACTTACATTATTAATCAATGTATGTAGTTTGTGAATTATGTAGAAATGTACCGGTTGTTTCTAATTTTAGCTTCATCATGGTGCTGCATGGTTATAGCTCCAAACATCTTTATGACCAGGAGTTTGAGTAGTGTATTCCAGGGGTGGAGCCGAAGAACTGGGGGCAAATTCAGGGAGCTATGTGGAAATGTTTGGGCATGTCATGGATGACCAGACAGTCCAGGCTCATGATCTAGCATTTTTAGGTACATATTTGTTTCTCTGCTGTTCCAGCTTGTGAAACTGGGAAATTTATAGAGAGGAGAGAGAGACAGGAGAGACAGCAGGACAGGGATATTTAAGTATTACAATTTAAAGTTAAACTGTTTTTTTTAAGCTAACATGTTGGAGAGTCTCACCTCCATGGCTTTGAGAAATTTATATTCAGGATCTTTGTCCAAGATATACCATCACCTTCACATGACAGTGTAGCATGAAATGTATAATTCCTGCTTACCCACCCTTCACTATTTATTCTCTTCTTTTCTCCTGAATAGCGAAGACAATCTTAATCCAGCCTTGAGCACCCTCAATCAGCCTCAGACCACCAAAACACTGTCTGAAACAACTGTTTCTACTTTTTCAGCCTGGGTATATCACCTCCTCAGACCTTGTCTAGTTTGTAATGTGTTAAACCTTTGTGAGTAGCAGTAGCTTGACAAACTTATGGGCCTTCCAACATTAAAATAAAACTAGCTGTTATCTATTCATGCATAATATGTAGCTGGGATAATCATAATGTTCAGTCAGTTGATCTTCAAATAACCTATGGTGGTGGTTCAAAGTAACTGTTTGTGGTTGCTTGGCAACTCCATCTCTAACAGGTTTCACCAGACATACATGTGTAGTAAACTCCCTTTGTACATGTCTAGCTTGTTGGTGCTTATTATTAGTACCCTTTAATTTTAGGGCTTAGGACCACCCTTGCTAAAAGTGTGGGAGACATTTTAAAAATGTGTTATTCATCAAAGGGTTTAAAGGGAAATTCTTCCTTCAAACACAATGGAAGAAGGCAATTATAAAAATCACTTAACATTTGCATAAGGCATTTTATTATACTAAATATTAAAACAATTCTAAGGACGCAAAAATGATTAAGGAATAACAATAGTTTGAATAATAAAAAGAAAATGTGAACCAAGAGGTTCTTATCAGCTGTCAAATTCTGTGTTTAAGTGAATTTATTTTATTGCTACTAATTGAGCCTGCAAAAGCATATATAGGACAGTAGCCAATTCAGTCGATGCAGAGAATGTAAAATATATATTATGCTTTGCTTGCTGAGTTTCTAAAATTTACCATAGCTGCCAAGGTTCTTAGACCAATATGACTGACATTTAGGTAATTTAGACTAAAAATTGTATTATAATGAAGCAGTGCCCTCATTTTAAAATGGCGTTCCATGAAGTTAATTAGGCCAATATTGGGATTATGAGTGATGCCTTCACATTTAATGAATGCCACTTGAGTTCAAGGACAGTAATATTTTGTTATGACCAATCCATATGGATTGGGGTCAAGAAAAAAAAGTGGATATGTTGCTATTCATTTCATTGTCTTTTCAAAGTAGAAAATAGAGATTCTAGATGTAAATGATAAATCAAATATCAGAAAACATTCCTGTGATTTAACTGCTTTTTAAATTATTTTTATTATTCACAATAGACTAGAAAAGGGGGACAATGAAAAGGTTTTAATTTTTTAAAAGTTGAGAAATATTGGAATTATTTTTTTTTTCAGTCATCAAATCACATACTCATTTGCATACTCATGTCTGCTGTGTGATATTGGGCTCAATGCTTACGCTCACTGGGCAAATTATGGCTTCTTGATATATTTCAAATGTAAATAAGGCTCCTGTTCCCCATGTGATATCAAATGCAGGAAAGGGCCAGAAAAGTCAACATTAAACTTTTATGCTTAAAATAGAGCATGCAATTTTAACTATATTTCTAATTTACTTCTGTTATCAAATTTACTTTATTCATTTAGTATCCTTTGTTGAAGAATACACCTAGACAGGCTTATAGGGGATCATGAGTGTGCACAAGTCATTGACACTCTATGGCAGCCGTGTTCTGCAATATTGTTTGTAGCAGGGTCAAACATTGTTGCAAACACTGCTGCCATAGAGACACCTGCTCACTAACCAGCTTCTATAAGCCTACTAGGGTTTCTCAGGAAATTAGATAATATAATTAAATTGGAAAGTTGTTTAAAAGTACATATTGTATCTAAACCATGAAAGTTTTTACTTTACTGTCCCTTTAATTTACTAAAACGGAGATCTTAAAGAATAAACTTTTCTGATAGTATTCAATGTTCCTTTTCTGAAGTAAGCTCAGAATTATGCACGTGTCTTTAGCACTATTTGTATAACATATGACCCAATACTTCCCAGAGACTCTGTAGGACATTGAAGTGAGGGAGACTTGTGGGTAATTTACTAGCAGTGTTTTGTGTGTGGAGCCATGCCAGGAGGGGCAGAGCTTTGGCGTTTAGTGGGTCAGGTTGGTTATGGGTGGGTTTGAGCTGAGTCTGGATAGTCCCTTGAAACCAACCCTTGTTTTGATAGAAGAGGAGGCACTTTGGGCAGACTGCCAACTCATGACAATATCTGGGATGGTTGGCAAGTATGGTATAACATTTTTACATCTATATACTAATCAAGACCCTAGCATGCTCTATCTTAATCATAAACGTTTTATTTGCACTTAAATGTTCTTTTAATAGTTTAACAAGTGAATGTGCTCAAATGCAAGGAGGTACAAGAATTTGTATGCCCATTCTGAGAGGAGGGTCAGTTAGCTGAAACAAACTTAGGTTTAAGAGTGTGAGAAGTTTGCATTGTTTTTCAAGCCTAAGAAAACTTTACATAATTTCTGTGTAGAATGGCATCTATAGATGTACGAAGTAACATAAGCTGTCCTGGAGCCCTTGTCGGACAGGTTCGTACATGCAAGTCTGCTTCACGCAATGTAAGACGCAGCAGTCGTTAGAGAAATCACCCCGAATGAGCTCACTTGTGGTGATTGATAGCCCCTTCCCTAACGTCAGAGAAAGGACAGGCATTACACACTCATCAGAGTGGGTAGTGATGCATACGGGCTTGCAGATTAACAGATCCGCTGCCCGTATGCAGCATAGGCGTGCGGACAACTTCTCAAGTTGAGAAGCTTGTCTGCATGCTGCTTAGTACATAGGGCCCTAGGTATACTATACATCTTGATCCATCAGTAGGAACAGTAGCTATAGGTTAGATATTAGACATGTGCAATTTGTTTTGGCCGAATTTAGTTTTCGGATGAATTTTGGCTGATTCAGAGATTCAGATGAATTTCTGAATCGACACCATAACTAAAATCATGAAAAATTCTGAAAACAAATAAATCAGTTTCCAAATTTTCTGATCCATTCTTTATTCATATTCAGAATTTTTCATTGTTCTAATCTAAACCGCCGCCCCCCCAACGTCGCCAACACTAAATAAAGCTATTAACCCCTAATTTGCCGTCCCCCCCATGTCGCCAACACTAAATAAAACACTAAATAAACATATTAACCCTTAAACCGCCGTCCCCCCCACATTGCCAACACTAAATAAAACCTATTAACTGGGTACACACCTGTGTTTTACATGTTTTAAAAAGGATTTTGATTAATTGATCTACAGAAATAGATGATATTTTTCTTTCCACTAGAAAGTCCATTGAGGGGGTTTAATAAACCTCAGAAGGGTCTCATTGTGCAGGCTACTCCAGAGAGGGAGGAACTGAGACCTTGCTGTATGTCTGACTCTATAGCTGGCAGAAACAAGAGACTGCTTTTTGGACTTTGTCATTCAGCTCTCGGCAATAGGGAGCGTCACACACGGTGTATCACTATCCCCTTATCCCTCTGCCAGTGTTTGGATTCGGCATACGAAGAGGAGGGTGTGTGAGTATCCAGCGATCCTGATTGGCCACACGGAACTTGGTCCGGCTCGAGGATTGGTTGCTGCCGTTGTGAGTCTTCCGGGCGACGCTGAGGTCCCGGCCTGCTTTGTTAGGCACGTTCAAGTGCCGCCCTGCTTGTGAGTACAATTATCCTTCTAACCTACTTGTCAGGGTCCTTTGCGTTATCACCCTATTGGCGCCTTCCTCTTTCCCCACTACAGATTTTTTTAAGAAGATGAATGCAAGCACAAGATCTCACGATCTGAAGCTGGAGGATATCAGGTATTGAAGCAATTACCTTAAGAACTTCTTTACAGAAAAGATGCATATATTTGGTTTCTAATAGAATTGCTGGAGACAAATAAATACAGTCAGAAAATGTAAGGATGCCTGGGGTATTCATAGGGCTATCCTGAGGATTAAAGGGACATTAAATACTAAATAAATGCAAGATAGAATGAAGCATTCAAAGAAAAGCTTAGTCTGAGAATAACATGTAGATGTATTTTTAAATTTTAATTAGCTGTTTTATATATATATATATATATATATATATACAATTTATCTTTTTTTATCATCATCTCAAAGTGTTTAATGTCCCTTTAATTACACCCACACTTCAGATAGGATAAGGGAAAACTGCACAATTCTTTTTTTGTTTTTCTTTTTTGTAATCAACTACAATTTATGTTTAGTGCTCATTCCAATTACTCTAAACAAGTAGAGTCCAACTCCAGACCTGGTGGGGTATAAAAATGGACATAAAGTGCTAGAACATTATATTAGGGCACTATTGCTTCCACACACACACACATATATATATATATATTAAACCTTTGAGTGCTAGTGACGGCTCTGAGCCGTCAGTTTCCCACTCTGGTGCTAATGACGGCTCAGAGCCGTCACTAGCACTCTCCCATCTTGAGGGAGATCTGGAGGCTCCCACCCGCTGCTACCCCAGTGATCGTGCCTGTAGAGTGACAGGCATCGCTGGGGCTTCCCGTTTCTTTTAAAAGATATACCGAGTCCATGGTTTCACCCTTTACTTGTGGGATATATTCCTCCTGCTAACAGGAAGTGGCAAAGAGCACCACAGCAGAGCTGCTATATAGCTCCTCCCCTAACTCCTCCCCCCAGTCATTCTCTTTGCCTATGCATAGCAATAGGAAGGTTAAAGTTTATGTGGTGATAAAAAGATAGTTTAGTTTTTCTTCAATCAAGATTTTTTTTCTTTTAAATGGTACCAGTGTGTACTGTTTTACTCTGGCATGATAGGGATGAATAATCATGCCTTGAGTCTGATGATCTTAGCAGTAGTAACTACGATCGATGTTTGTTCCCACTAGTGATGCTGAGGAAGTACAGGAGAAGTCTTCAGTATGGGGGAACGTTTTCTTGCTGCAAGCAATTTCAAGGTATGTGCAGTCATTTATATTCTGAGGAGACATGATATATCAGAATCTGGCTGACATATTCCCCATGAGGGGCAAGGGTACGCAGTAGTCCTTATTATGGGGTGATACTGTGGTAGCCTATATATTTTTATCCCAGTCAAAATTCCTGGGGATACTTAAGGGCTATGTGGTTAGACACTGGGGCAGCCTAGGCAACCTTCTGTTAACGATATATGGAGGTTTTTTGAGGCTGAGTTGTATAATTTCTGTGGGGTTCACATGGCATATTTATTTAAAAACAGTGTGTACATATGGTAGTTGAAAACGCTTCCCATGCGGTTTTCTTTATTTGTTGCTCATCAGACAGGATGGGCGGGGCCTATTTTCACGCTTCAGTGCGCAGTTAGTTTTTCTGGAGAGGTAGCAGCCATTAGCTCCGGTTGGACCCAGACTGTGAGGCTGTACTTTGTAGTGAGATCGGATCGTTTTGACAGGTCTTGGGTGCAGAAGTCATTTAGTGAAAAATTGTCTGCAGATTGTTCGTTTACTGCCTAATTTGCTTAAATTTAAATTGATCTCTCCTTTTACTTGTGGTGCAAAATCCGATGCCACACTAGGCTCTAAAAATCACAAAATTGGTCATTTTGATTGTCATTTTAACGACTTTGCAAAACAGTGTACACTTTTTTATCTTAAAGGCGCAGTAACCGTTTTTTGTGCTGAATGTTTTTTCACATATTATAAGGTTGGGAAAGACTTGTGCTGTTATTACTAGTCTGTACAACATGTCTGACATGGGAAGTCAGTGTTCTATGTGTTTAGAAGCCATGGTGGAACCCCCTCTTACATTGTTCCCTTTGTGCACTGAAAGGGCCTTACACTGTAAAGATCATATTTTAAATAGAGAAAGTGGGCCTCAGGAGGATTCTCAGTTTGCAGAGAGTCAGCAAATGCCATCTAATTCTCCCCAAGTGTCACAACCTTTAACGCCCACGCAAGCGACGCCAAGTACTTCTAGTGCGTCTACTTCTTTTACTTTGCAAGATATGGCGGCAGTCATGTCTACTACCCTTACAGAGGTATTGTCTAAGCTGCCAGGTTTGCAAGGTAAACGCCATAGGTCAGATATTAATGCAAATACTGAATCCTCTGACGCCTTAGTGGCCATTCCCAATGCTCTGATTTGGGGGTTAGGGATTTTATGTCTGAGGGAGAACTTTCAGAGTCAGGAAATGTATTACCTCAGACAGATTCGGACTTCGTGTCCTTTAAATTCAAATTAGAACACCTCCGCTTATTGATCAGGGAGGTTCTAGCGACTCTGGATGATTGTGACACGATCACGGTTCCTCCAGAGAAGTTGTGTAAAATGGACAAATATTTGGAAGTACCTACTTACACGGATGTTTTTCCGATTCCTAAGAGAATTTCGGAAATTGTTAAGAAGGAATGGGATAGACCAGGTTTTCCTTTTTCTCCCCCTCCTAGTTTTAAAAAGATGTTTCCCATATCTGACACCATGAGGGATTTTTGGCAATTGATTCCCAAGGTGGAGGGAGCTATTTCTACTTTAGCTAAATGTACAACTATACCCATTGAGGACAGTTGTGCGTTTAAAGACCCTATGGATAAAAAATTGGAGGGTCTTCTAAAGAAAATTTTTGTTCACCAGGGTTTTCTCTTACAGCCTATAGTTTGCATGGTTCCAGTAACTACTGCAGCTGTCTTTTGGTTTGACGCCCTGGAAGAGTCTCTGAAGGTTGAGACACCTTTAGAGGACATTTTAGACAGAATTAAGGCTCTTAAAGGGCCATAATATCCAAATGTTTAAACACTTGAAAGTGATGCAGCATAGCTGTAAAAAGCTGACTAGAAAATATCTCCTGAACATCTCTATGTAAAAAAAAAAGATATTTTACCTCAAAAGTTCCTCAGTAGCCACCTCCCATTGTAAAGGACTTCTAAGCAGCATTTTAGTGTGTCTGTCCTAGGACAGCTTAGGGGATGAGCATCGTGAACTCTCATATTATTTCACCAATCAGGTAAAGGAAGCTTACTATGAAATCTCATGAGAGTTAAGTCAAATCTCATGAGATCACAGTAAGAGTTCATGACCTCAGCACTGCTGATGCTGATTGGGTGCTGTTCATTTCTTCATTTTTTTTTTATTTTTACCTGCAGCTGGGAGCAGCTGAGTATAACTTTTTACACAGAACTTACTCTGCTGAGCTAAGGAGATTGTGAGGTAAAATATTTTCCTTTTTTACATAGAGATGCTTAGGTGATATTTTCCTGTCAGCTTTTTACAGTTATACTGCATCAGTTTCAAGTGATTTAGCATATGAGTATTATGTCCCTTTAAGCTAGCTAATTCTTTTATGATGGATGCTGCTTTTCAACTTTCAAAATTAGCAGCGAAAAATGCAGGCTTTGCCATTGTAGCACGTAGAGCGTTATGGCTAAAGTCATGGTCGGCTGATGTATCATCTAAATCTAAACTTTTGACTATTCCCTTCAAGGGTAAGACCCTATTCGGGCCTGAACTGAAGGAAATAATCTCTGACATTACTGGAGGTAAAGGTCACGCCCTACCTCAGGACAAGCCCCTCAAGATGAGGAGTAAACAAAATTTTCGTTCATTTTGAAATTTTAAAGGAACATCCTCTGCTTCCCCTTCCTCCACTAAGCAGGAAGGGAACTTTGCGCAAACCAAGGCGGTCTGGAGACGTAATCAGGCGTGGAATAAAGGTAAACAGGTCAAAAAGCCAGCTGCATGAAGGGGCAGCCCCCGATCCGGGACCGGATGTAGTAGGGGCAGACTCTCTCTTTCTTTGCTCAGGCTTGGGCAAGGGATGTTCAGGATCCCTGGGCATTGGAAATTGTAGCCCATCGGTATCAGTTGGAATTCAAAGACTTCCCCCCAAGGGGAAGATTTCATCTTTCATGATTGTCTGTAGACCAGACAAAAAGAGAGACGTTCTTACGCTGTGTAAAAGACCTCTACACCATGGGTGTAATTTGCCCAGTTCCAGATCGGGAACAAGGGCAGGGGTTCTATTCAAACCTTTTCATGGTTCCCAAGAAAGAGGCAACCTTCAGACCGATTTTAGATCTCAAGTGTCTAAACAAGTTTCTCAGAGTCCCATCGTTCAAGATGGAGACTATTCGTACAATTCTGCCTATGATCCAGGAGGGTCAATACATGACCACAGTGGACCTGAAGGATGCGTATCTTCACATCCCTATCCACAAGGATCACCATCAGTTCCTGCGATTTGCATTTCAGGACAAACATTATCAGTTTGTGGCCCTGCCCTTCGGGTTGGCCACGGCTCCCAGGATCTTCACAAAGGTTCTAGGGTCTCTTCTAGTGGTCCTCAGGCCGTGAGGAATATCAGTGGTGCCCTATCTCGACGATATCCTGATTCAGGCGGCAACGTTTCGTCTTTCCAAATCTCACACGGACATCGTGTTGTCATTTCTGAGAACTCACGGTTGGAAAGTAAATGTAGAAAAGAGTTCACTAGTTCCACAGACCACAGTTCCATTCCTGGGAACTCTGATAGACTCAGAAAACATGAAAATATTTCTGACAGACGTCAGAAAATCAAAGATTCTAAATACTTGCAGGGCTCTGCAGTCCATTCAGCGGCCATCAGTGGCTCAGTGTATGGAAGTCATTGGACTAATGGTAGTGGCAATGGATATCATCCCGTTTGCTAGCTTTCATCTATGACCACTACAACTGTGCATGCTCAGTCAGTGGAATGGGGATTATGCAAATTTATCTCCTCAGATAAATCTGGATCAAGAGACCAGAGACTCTCTTCGGTGGTGGTTGTTGCAGGACAATCTGTCCCAAGGGATGTGCTTCCGCAGGCCATCTTGGGTAATAGTAACAACGGACGCCAGTCTTCTGGGCTGGGGTGCAGTCTGGAATTCTCTGAAGGCTCAGGGTGTGTGGACTCAGGTGGAGTCTCAATTACCAATCAATATTCTGGAACTGAGAGCGATATTCAATGCGCTGCTGGCATGGCCTCAGTTGGCTTTGGGTAAATTCATAAGATTCCAGTCGGACAATATCACGACTGTGGCATATATCAATCATCAAGGGGGAACAAGGAGTTCTCTAGTGATGATAGAAGTATCAAAGATAATCCAATGGGCGGAGGCTCACTCTTGTCATCTGTCTGCGATCTATATCCCAGGAGTAGAGAACTGGGAAGCGGATTTTCTAAGTCATCAGACTTTTCATCCGGGGGAGTGGGAACTCCATCCGGAGGTGTTTGCAGCCTTGACTCGTCAATGGGGTGCACCGGAATTGGATCTGATGGCATCTCAACAAAATGCCAAACTTCCACGTTACGGGTCCCGGTCAAGGGATCCCCAGGCGGTACTGATAGATGCTCTAGCAGTACCTTGGTCGTTCAACCTGGCTTATGTGTTTCCACCTTTTCCTCTTCTTCCTCGGGTGATTGCCAGAATCAAACAGGAGAGGGCTTCTGTAATTCTAATAGTGCCTGCATGGCCACGCAGGACCTGGTATGCAGATCTAGTGGACATGTCGTCTCTGCCACCATAGAGACTGCCATTGAGAAAGGACCTTCTCATTCAAGGTCCGTTCCAACATCCAAATCTAACTTCTCTGCAGCTGACTGCTTGGAGATTGAACGATTGATTTTATCTAAGCGGGGTTTCTCTGAGCCGGTCATTGATACCCTGATTCAGGCTCCCTAGCCGGTCACTAGAAATATTTACCATAAGATATGGTGTAAATATCTTTATTGGTGTGAATCCAAGGTTTACTCATGGAGTAAGATCAGGATTCCTAGGATTTTGTCTTTTCTCCAAGAAGGATTGGAGAAGGGTTTATCAGCTAGTTCCTTGAAGGGACAAATTTCTGCTTTGTCAATTTTGCTTCACAAGCATCTGGCTGACGTCCCAGATGTTCAGGCATTTTGTCAGGCTTTAATCAGAATCAAGCCTGTGTTCAAGCCGATTGCTCCGCCATGGAGCTTGAATCTAGTTCTTAATGTTCTTCAAGGGGTTCCATTTGAACCCATGCATTCCATAGATATTAAGCTGTTATCTTGGAAAGTTTTGTTTTTAGTTGCTATCTCTTCTGCTTGAAGAGTTTCTGAGCTTTCTGCATTACAATGTGATTCCCCTTATCTTATCTTCCATTCTGGTAAGGTGTTTTTGCGGACTAAACCTGGATTTCTTCCTAAGGTTGTTTCAAATAAGAATATTAATCAGGAAATAGTTGTTCCTTCTCTTTGTCCTAATCCTTCTTCTAAGAAGGAGCGTCTGTTACATAACTTAGACGTGGTTCGTGCTTTGAAGTTTTACTTGCAAGCAACCAAGGATTTCCGTCAAACATCCTCTCTGTTTGTGGTTTATTCTGGAAAGCGTAGAGGTAAAGAAACTACAGCTATATCTCTTTCTTTTTGGCTGAAAAGCATCATACGTTTGGCATACAAGACTGCTGGACAGCAGCCTCCTGAGAAGTTTACGTCTCATTCCACTAGAGCTGTGGCTTCCACATGGGCTTTTAAAAACGATGCTTCTGTTGAACAGATTTGTAAGGCTGCGACTTGGTCCTCCCTTCATACTTTTTCCAAATTTTCCAAATTTGATACTTTTGCTTCTTCTGAGGCTATTTTTTGGAGAAAGATGCTTCAGGCAGTGGTGCCTTCCGTTTAGGATCCTGTCTTGTCCCTCACTTTCATCCGGGTCCTAAAGCTTTGGTATTGGTATCCCACAAGTAAAGGATGAAACCGTGAACTCGGTATATCTTGTAAAAGAAAAGGAAATTTATGCTTACCTGATAAATTGATTTATTTTACGATATACCGAGTCCACGGCCCACCCTGTCATTTTGAGACAGGATTTGTTTTTATATAAACTTCAGTCACCTCTGCACCTTTATGGTTCTTTCCCTTTCTCTTCCTATACCTTCGGTCGAATGACTGGGGGGAGGAGTTAGAGGAGGATCTATATAGCAGCTCTGCTGTGGTGCTCTTTGCCACTTCCTGTTAGCAGGAGGAATATATCCCACAAGTAAAGGATGAAACCGTGGACTCGGTATATCATAAAAGAAATAAATTTATCAGGTAAGCATAAATTTCCTTTTTGCGTGGTGATGTCATGCACAATAACGTGATGTCACCGAACAACTTTATTTATACTTAACAATGTTAAGTATAGGAGCAGGGGGCATGCTGCTTAGAAGCCTGTATCTCAGGCATCTAAGCAGCTACAGACCCCCAAGACCCACCATCCAACAGTGTAAGTCTTGGGGGTCTGAAAAAAATAAACAAAAAGTTAAAAAAAAAAATTGTTAAAAAAAAATTAAAAATCTTAGCACCCAGGTGGGAAACCGCTTAGCACTCAAAGGGTTAATATTTAATAGTTAAACACATAGTTAAAGTTAGCAGCAATGGACTAATGTGAGCAAGCTGAAGTCAACTGGTGAGCCAATGACAAAAGGCATATGAGTGTAGTCACCAATCACCAGCTAGCTCACTGTTGAGCATTTCTGATCTTGAACTTACATAGTTATGTTTTTCAACAAAGGATACCAAGTGAACAAAGTAAATTTAATAGTGGACGTAAATTTAAAAATTCTCTTAAAAATGTATTCTCTATGAGAATCATTAATGTTTTGGTTTTAATTTGATGTCCCTTTAAGCACCTCTCTTTCATTGGCTCATTTGTGTTCAAGCCAAGAGATCTTTACAACCATATTTTTTGTGACCCTTGTGAAATAGAACGCTCATTTACAGTTCCTATGTAAAGTGACTTTAGGTAACATATTGTTAGAAGTTATTTTTCTGTGCTCACCTTTAGTTAAATAATATGCAATTCTCTGAACAGTGTTATTTGCAACTCTGTACTTTATGGCTATTAGAATGTAGAAGATTAGATTCATTTATGCGCAGTCTCTGAAGGCGGCAGGGATTTTGATGATGGTTAAAATTCTTTTTGTTGAATTTTATTTAAGCACCGGTTTAAGTCAATGTTTGTCTGTTATTGCTGTGTCAAAAAACACGCAATTAAATTGACTTGTTTACTCTGTGAAGTGTAAAATATCACTTAAAACGATGCCGAACGAATAAAAATGGTATAAGTCTATTACATTTAAACCTTTATAGCTGTGGTGTGGATTCTTCAAATCTCTGTGTAATCAGCAACCATCAGAGACATATTTCATATACATTAGTACCAATTACTTTCAAATATGTTAGTGGATGATGCTTTTTATTTTCTGTTTTTTCTTTGTTTGTTGTTCTATGTTCTGCCTGCTGTTTCGTATAGTTACCTTTTTTCTGCCAGTTTATCTTAAAGGTCCAGTAAACCTAGAAAATAATGTCAGATAATTCTGCTCTACTGAGCGGGTCTGGTTTTCCCTCTGAGCGCATCTGGGCAGCTTTCTAGTCACAGCCCGGCCCGAACGTGCCATTACACTCAATGTAGCTCACTCTTGCTCTGTCTGACAGCGGGAGTGAGCTACACTGAGTGTAATGGCGTGATCAGGCCGGACTGTGACTAGACAGCTGCCCAGATGCGCTTAGAGGGAAAACCAGACCCGCTCAGTAGCGCACAGAGGGCGGGTCTGAAAAACCCTCATCTTTAATAAAAATTCCAGCAGCAATATTATGATACATAAAGCTAGCGCTAATATAATGTAATATAATTCTGCACTAACATTATTTCTCTTGTAAGGTGTATCCAGTCCACGGATCATCCATTACTTGTGGGATATTCTCCTTCCCAACAGGAAGTTGCAAGAGGACACCCACAGCAGAGGAGCTATATAGCTCCTCCCCTAACTGCCATATCCAGTCATTCTCTTGCAACTCTCAACAAAGATGGAGGTAGTTAGAGGAAAGTGGTGAAATATAGTTAGTTTTTGTCTTCAATCAAAAGTTTATTATTTTTAAATGGTACCGGAGTTGTACTATTTTATCTCAGGCAGCATTTAGAAGAAGAATTTGCCTGCGTTTTCTATGATCTTAGCAGAAGTAACTAAGATCCACTGCTGTTCTCACATATGTCTGAGGAGTGAGGTAACTTCAGAGGGAGAATGGCGTGCAGGTTATCCTGCAATGAGGTATGTGCAGTTTTAAGTTTTTCTAGGGATGGAATTGCTAGAAAATGCTGCTGATACCGGATTAATGTAGTTTATCAAAACTTCTAAATTCTTGCTGTGTTCTCCATTCTATTCCGCGCCCTTCGGTGGCTCAGTGCATGGAGGTGATCGGCTTAATGGTAGCGGCAATGGACATAGTTCCGTTTGCGCGCCTACATCTCAGACCGCTGCAACTATGCATGCTCAGTCAGTGAAATGGGGATTACACAGATTTGTCCCCTCTACTAAATCTGGATCAAGAGACCAGGGATTCTCTTCTCTGGTGGCTATCTTGGGTCCATCTGTCCAAAGGTATGACCTTTCGCAGGCCAGATTGGACAATTGTAACGACAAATGCCAGCTTTCTAGGTTGGGGTGCAGTCTGGAACTCCCTGAAGGCTCAGGGATTGTGGACTCAGGAGGAGAAACTCCTCCCAATAAATATTCAGGAATTGAGGGCAATATTCAATGCTCTTCAGGCTTGGCCTCAGTTAACAACCCTGAGGTTCATCAGATTTCAGTCGGACGACATCATGACTGTGGCTTACATCAACCATCAAGGGGGAACAAGGAGTTCCTTAGCAATGTTAGAAGTCTCCAAGATAATTCGCTGGGCAGAGAAACACTCTTGCTACCTATCAGCAATCCATATCCCAGGTGTAGAGAACTGGGAGGCGGAATTTCTAAGTCATCAGACTTTTCATCCGGGGGAGTGGGAACTCCATACGGAGGTGTTTGCTCATTTGATTCATCATTGGGGCAAACCAGAACTGAATCTCATGGCGTCTCACCAGAATGTCAAGCTTCCACCGTTTCCTCTGCTCCCTCGACTGATTGCCAGAATCAAGCAGGAGAGAGCATCAGTGATTTTGATAGCGCCTGCGTGGCCACGCAGGACCTGGTATGCAGACCTAGTGGACATGTCATCCTTTCCACCTTGGACTCTGCCTTTGAGACGAGACCTTCTACTTCAAGGTCCTTTCAATCATCCAAATCTCATTTCTCTGAGACTGACTGCATGGAGATTGAACGCTTGATTTTATCAAAGCGTGGCTTCTCCGAGTCTGTCATTGATACCTTAATACAGGCACGAAAGCCTGTTACCAGGAAAATCTACCATAAGATATGGCGTAAATATCTTTATTGGTGTGAATCCAAGAGTTACTCATGGAGTAAGATTAGGATTCCCAGGATATTATCTTTTCTCCAAGAGGGTTTGGAGAAAGGATTATCAGCTAGTTCTTTGAAGGGACAGATCTCTGCACTGTCTATTCTTTTGCACAAGCGTCTGGCGGATGTTCCAGACATTCAGGCGTTTTGTCAGGCGTTGGTTAGAATCAAGCCTGTGTTTAAACCCGTTGCTCCCCCATGGAGCTTAAATTTGGTTCTTAAAGTTTTTCAAGGGGTTCCGTTTGAACCTCTTCATTCCATAGATATCAAGCTTTTATTTTGGAAAGTTCTCTTTTTGATGGCTATTTCCTCGGCTCGTAGAGTCTGCGAGTTATCTGCTTTACATTATGATTCTCCTTATCTGATCTTCCATGCAGATAAGGTAGTTCTGCGTACAAAACCTGGGTTTTTGCCAAAGGTGGTATCCACTAAGAATATCAATCAAGAGATTGTTGTTCCATCATTGTGTCCTAATCCTTCTTCAAAGAAGGAACGTCTTTTACATAATCTGGACGTGGTTCGTGCTTTAAAGTTTTACTTACAAGCTACTAAAGATTTTCGTCAAACATCTGCTTTGTTTGTTGTTTACTCTGGACAGAGAAGAGGTCAAAAGGCTTCGGCAACCTCTCTTTCTTTTTGGATAAGAAGCATAATCCGCTTAGCCTATGAGACTGCTGGACAGCAGCCTCCTGAAAGGATTACAGCTCATTCTACTAGAGCTGTTGCTTCCACTTGGGCCTTTAAAAATGAGGCTTCTGTTGAACAGATTTGCAAGGCGGCGACTTGGTCTTCGCTTCATACTTTTTCCAAATTCTACAAATTTGATACCTTTGCTTCTTCGGAGGCTATTTTTGGGAGAAAGGTTTTACAGGCAGTGGTACCTTCCGTTTAAATACCTGCCTTGTCCCTCCCTTCATCCGTGTACTTTAGCTTTGGTATTGGTATCCCACAAGCAATGGATGATCCGTGGACTGGATACACCTTACAAGAGAAAACACAATTTATGCTTACCTGATAAATTTATTTCTCTTGTGGTGTATCCAGTCTACGGCCCGCCCTGTCATTTTAAGGCAGGTCAAAATTTTAGATTAAACTACAGTCACCACTGCACCCTATGGTTTCTCCTTTCTCGGCTTGTTTCGGTCGAATGACTGGATATGGCAGTTAGGGGAGGAGCTATATAGCTGCTCTGCTGTGGGTGTCCTCTTGCAACTTCCTGTTGGGAAGGAGAATATCCCACAAGTAATGGATGATCCGTGGACTGGATACACCACAAGAGAAATAAATTTATCAGGTAAGCATAAATTGTGTTTTTCAAGGTTTACTGCCCCTTTAACCATACATCCTGCCATAAAGTAAATGAGAGACTTGCAGCATTTAGCAAATCTTAGACGTGGGTGTGAATGTGATGATGGTATTAAGTGCTGTAGGATTGTATGCTCATGCACGCTGCCTACTGCCTGATAACCTTGTCTTAAAAACAAGCTAATTGGAAGAATGTACAGGTAGCCCTCAGTTTACGCCGGGGTTAGGTTCCAGAAGGAATGGTTGTAAATCGAAACCGTGGTAAATTGAAACTCAGTTTATAATGTAAGTCAATGGGAAGTGGGGGAGTTAGGTTCCAGGCCCCTCTCAAAATTGTCATAAGTAACACCTAAAACATTATTTTTAAAGCTTTGAAATTAAGACTTTAAATTCTAAACAGCATTATAAACCTAATAAAACCACACAACACTGAATATATAATTAAACTAAGTTAAATGAACAAAAACATTTTCTAAACAGCATTATAAAGCTAATAAAATAATCACACAACACAGACTTCACTTGCATTTTTCTGCAAACAGTTCTTTCTATGCATTCCAATCTGGACTGATTTATAGACAGGAAGATCATTTTCCTTTGAAATCTGCTCAATAGCTCAGGTCTGGTTAAACTGATTAATTTCAGCTTGCTTGGCTTTGCTGCAACACCAGCGGACAGCTCCACCTACTGGCTATTTTAATCAATGCACTGCTTTTCAATGCTTTTCAATAGCAGTCACATGACTGGAAAAAAAGGTTGTCATTCTGAAACAATGTAAATTGAACCGTTGTAAAACGAGGGCCACCTGTACTGATATAGATCTCAAATGTATTCTTATTTCTGTTTCATAAACTGTCAAACAATGTGCTGCATTCATTTTATTTTCTGTTATCCACTAGGTTCTACAGGATATGTATTTACAGGATATGTTGCTGCAATGTGTGGCGGTTTAGGAGATAATAGTTTGGCGGGTACTATACGATGTGGGGGTGTGGCAGTTTAAGAGTTTATAGTTTAGCAGTACTATGCGATGTTGGGTTGTGACGGATTAGGGTTTAATAGTGTAGTGGAATACTTTGTGGTGGGCTATGTGGTGGTTTAGAGGTTATTAAAGATGGGGGGCTTATGGCGATTCGAATAAGTGCACAAGTATGGGTGTTTTTTCTGCTTTTCTTGCTCCATTGAAGTCTATGGGGGAGTATGTTAATGTGGTTGTGATATTCAAACTTTGTTTTTTGTGCGTATCAAGTTAGCACACAAGTGAAAAGTACCTTTTACTTTGAATAGCACTCCACTCGTAATCTATAGGCCTAAATACTTTAGGTCTTATTCTGTTAGTCTAGTGGCAAGAAGGTGCTATGTATCAAACGCAAATATTTACATATTCATTGAAGAAGCAGCAAATAAATGATACTTGTTAAGCCCTCACACATTTTCCCTTTTATTTATCCTTGTTGCATGTATATTGTATGGTTGTATTAAAATATAATTCTTTATTAAAAGATGGGAATGTACTTAAAAACATTCATGCTTCAAATAAAGTGACATTTATCTATCATTCATATATATATATATATACAGTATATAGTTGTGCTCATAAGTTTACATACCCTGGCAGAATTAATGATTTCTTGGCCATTTTTCAGAGAATATAAATGATAACACAAACCCTTTTCTTTCACTCATGGTTAGTGTTTGGCGGAAGCCATTTATTATCAATCAACTGTGTTTACTCTTTTTAAATCATAATGACAACAGAAACTACCCAAATGACCCTGATTAAAAGTTTACATACCCTGGTGATTTTGGCCTGATAACATGCACACAAGTTGACACAAAAGGGTTTGAATGGCTATTAAAGGTAACCATCCTCACCTGTGATCTGTTTTCTTGTAATTAGTGTGTGTATATAAAAGGTCAATGAGTTTCTGGACTTCTGACAGACCCTTGCACCTTTCATCCAGTGCTGCACTGACGATGGATTCTGAGTCATAGGGAAAGCAAAAGAATTGTCAAAGGATCTGCGGAAAAAGGTAGTTGAACTGTATACAACAGGAAAGGGATATT